>NC_041353.1:19828537-20066037 GCF_004354835.1 Perca flavescens | reverse complement strand
CATATCAACAAACGTTAATATCCTGGAGTGGCTTCCAGATCTCAATCCAATTGGGTATTCGTGGCTGGAGTTGGAAAAAAAACTGTTCACCCACTGTCCCCATGCAACCTGACAGAGCTTGAACTTGAGCAAAGCTGATACTGGACAAATTGCAGTGTGCAGATGTGAAAAGGTCATGGAGACGTATCCACACAGATGTGCAAGGTGCCTCTACCAAATTCTGACTTGGAGGGGGGGGGAATACTTGCAAATGAGTATGTTGTATTTCATATTTTTTAATTAACTGAGATCACTTTGTAGAGATGTTAAAACATGAAAACGTCTAACCCGGGTTAATAGCTTTTTTGGCATTGTACAGTATATGAAAATGAAGCGTGAACATGAATCAACTTTCAAATCGAGAGATTGCATTTATTAGGGTTAGGAAGAAAGGAAATATCTGATGCTTTTTGTTAAAACGCCAATGCCCCCAATGCGCAGGGCGTAAAGGGGGTCAAAGAATAGTTTGAGTTCAAATTGATGGGAATCATATGCCGTCATGGTCACCAGATGGAAACCCAAATAACTAAATTCAGATGTGGAACAAATACACTGTGGAAATGGAAGCTGTTTACTTGATGTTAACTAATCTTCCTTTATCGTCTTTTTCTCTGGAAAAACGGTTTGGTTCCATTAAAACATAGGCTTTTCATGGAAGAATTCTCTGCCGAGTTAATGTGATCCATAAGGAATGAAAACATGAAGGAACTTGCTAAATTATTCTATGCTTGGGCGGTTTTAACAACTTCGACCTTATCTCTGTTTGTCTTTTAGAATAAAGTTGTTTCTATGGTTACAGCAGTTAATAACCTTACCTTTGACATGGGAATACCTTGGAACTTTTTCATGTGACTCATCTTGATCAAGGACAGGTCTGCTGCTCATGACACACAAATATCCTCGTTTAAATTATCTCACTGACATTGAGGCTTTTACATCAAGTTTCAAAAATATGTCAGTGAGGAATTTACATTTGCTTTGTTTAAAGTTCACTTTATTTAAAAAAAAAATAAAAAATACAATCTAATAAAATAAGATCTAATAATGTTGAACAATTACTCACCTGTAGGTCAATACTGACTGCGTCCACTGTGCTGATCAATACTTGTTGCTTCCTTCTGCTTATGCCCTTTGTCTTTAATGT
Organism: Perca flavescens; assembly: GCF_004354835.1. Classification (NCBI taxonomy): domain Eukaryota; kingdom Metazoa; phylum Chordata; class Actinopteri; order Perciformes; family Percidae; genus Perca; species Perca flavescens. The sequence continues at coordinate 20,064,854 of NC_041353.1, read as the reverse complement.
CTCACAGTAACACAGATCCTTCCTGCGTCTTTCTCCAGCTTAGAGTCCCACCAGAAAGTTTTAGATCAGAGTTATAAATGTTCTTATATAGTGACGGCGTGCAGCCTACATGCTAGCTATTTCCACAGTGCGGTGACAGAAGTGCCACTACCCTTCTAATAGCGTCGAGAAGCCAGAAGAGCATAATGGATAGTTCGGAAGCCTTTTCAGTTAACTGAGATCAGTATGAGGCTTCAGGTCAACCTTTACCAATACCAGGAGGCCCCATAGGAGTTGTGTGTGTCACCTGGCTATTGAGCTGCTAACCCTAAAATTGTTTGAATTCAATTACATTTTATTTTTAACGTCAAAGCATAACAGACGTTGTCTCAGGATACTTTTAGGATAGAGTAGGTCTAGACCACGCTATAATTTACAGAGACCCAACAATCCCCCAAACGCATGCATTTGGTGCGACAGTGGTGAGGAAAAATTGCCTTTTTAACAGGCAGAATCTGTCTCTTGATTGGGCGGCCATTTGTCGCGACCGGTTGGCTACCTGGGTTTTTAGTTTTGTGGTGCAGTGTTATATTCTAGAAGCTGTTTTCCATCCAGAAACGATCAAAACTATGGAAAACAATAACCGCAACCACTAAAAAAACTTGACATTTTGGGAAACACCCTTATTAGCTTTCCTATTTAAGCCGCATACACATGATCAGCGGTAAAAACTTCTCTGCGTTGGCCATTCCATTGTTTTCCTATGGGGGAGAGCGATGCCGCCCAACTAGGGGTGGCTACCCTAGGGGGAGCGCTACCCTAGGTGTCGCGCACTGCTCGGAAATGCCGCCGAGCATTGCGCTCAGAGTTCAAATTATTTCAACTTTGACCTCGTTGCCGCTTACCTTTCAAGGCACAACCAATTACAGAAGCAACGATGACTTCTATCTGCACTGTGCTTTGCCTCTCTGCTCTGCGCCCTTACCGCGGATCATGTGTAGGTGGCTTTAGAGTTAGACGAGAAGATTGAAACAACTCATTACTTTTAATGCTAAATAAGAAGCTACATAAGAAGAAGCCAGTTAGTTTAGCGTAGCCATTAAAACTCGATAATAAGTGTAAATAGAACAAACAAAATATAATATGTTTATTAGTGAGCTTTGGAGGTGCTGTAAGGCAGATTTGGTTGAGCTAGGCTAGCTGTTTCCCCCTGTTTCCAGTCTGTATGCTAATCTAAGCTAACCGGCTACTGGTTGTTGCTTCATATTTAGCGTGAAGACATGCGAGTGCTATCAATCTTCTCATCTAACACTCTAGTGATTAGTGTGCGATAGTGATATACTAAGTTTTAGGTTTTGTTTCAAAGCCTTCATTTTGGTTATTTTATGTGCAGAGTTGCATAAAGTTACAGTAGCTTAGAGCTGGGCAATATATCAATATTATATCGATATTGTGATATGAGACTAGATATTGTCTAGTGTTGTCTTTTCCTGGTTTTAAAGGCTGCATTACAGTAAAGTGATGTACTTTTCTGAACTTACCAGACTGTTCTAGCTGTTCTATTATTTGCCTTTACCCACTTAGTCATTATATCCACATTACTGATGACTATTTATCAAAAATCTCACTGTGTAAATATTTTGTAAAAGCACCAATAGTCAACCCTACAATATCGTTGCGGTATCGATATCGAGGTAATTGGTCAAAAATATCGTGATATTTGATTTTGTCCATATCGCCCCGCCCTACAGTAGCTTAGTAAATATTCAGCTTCAGATTTATTCCCCTCTGGGATCAATAGAGTTCCTCATGTCCTCTTATTTAAATGAATAGCTTTTCAGCAGGCTGTTAATAAGGAGCCTGACAGTCACATCAGCTGCTGGTAATGAATAAACAGTAGATGTTCTGAGTGTTTCCAGTGAACTCACTCTGTCAGAGCAATGACACATTAATGAAAACACGTATGGGAGTTGTTACAGGGCTGCTGGATCAGATCAGTTCACCAGGCCTGACCAAGAGGAGTCAGAGTACAGTGAACCCTCTGACTGGGTTGACATGTAGTTTCCTATCCGTTTAGTTATATATATTCTATACAGTAGCACAGCACATTCATGATGATGAGCAGACCTTATCTATTTGACTGGATTCTGTCATAAAACAATGTTTCATACTTTAGGAATTACACTTCAGATCATACATAAAAACCCTGTTTGGTAACACTGTTTTTCCTTTAACACAGAAAGATTGCATATATGCAAAATACAAAATGTAAAAACAATACAGATTTCATTATATTAAATTCCATTATAAAATAACAGTAATAATAAAACCTTTTTTAGTTATATAGGTTACATCAAATGGAGTATAGTGTACAGTGATATTAAGTTAACTGCAGAGTGCATACAGTATGATTTCTTGTATACACTTAATTATATACGGTATATTGTTTTATATTAACATTCAGCTTGATTAACTAAATAAAGGGACAAAAAACTGTAACGTCCCATATAATAACGTAATTTTTTTTTTTTAGACCATTACCTATGTTTTATTCATTGCAAATAATTTTACATTAATATTAACAGAGCTGCATTAGTCCATCAGTTGCACAGTGGTTTTTTAAAAAAACAACAATTTTTTATTCATACTTCTCGTGGAGCACGGTAAATAAAAAAAAGAATCCTAAATTACTGGTGTGTGGTGTTAAGCTACCTGCTGTGGCAAAATACGAAAAGGAGTTAGTTCATGGGTCACTATGTTCCAGGGGTTCAGCTCCAGACCAGCGCCAGTGTTGCGGTTAACAAAAGGTGTTGTTGTTGGAGGAAGTGAGAGCAGAGTGCGAATGGGGAAAACACAGTATAAAGTAGACTGTGAAGGTGGGATGTTGTATCCAGTGTTTGTTCTTTATTAGGTGCAACATTTTCAGCCTCCCGCTGTAGAATGATGTATGTTAAATCGCTATACGTAGGTTTTGATTTAACCCCAGAACAAACGCCTAATGAGAAATTGCAGAACTCTGGCAGGCCTGGGAACCATATGTGTAATGTCCTCTTTAGTGCTAGTGTGTGTACATGTGAGCCCTAAACACATGATGCTTAAATTAAAGCCATATTGCGACATTCAAAACATGGTCAACACATTTGGTTAGTAAATCAAAGATGTAACGATGTTGCAGTACTTTAACGGTCAAACATGCGTGATGATCTGAATTTGATTGAACTGTTCATTATGTACACTAGAAGTCTGCCGTTTGCTAAACATCCTAAATGCATAAAGTTTGACAACATAAGGATACAATAAGCAGGAAATCATAAATGTTACAGTACATCTTAGAAGTCTAAAACCACAAAGGACACTTATCGCGTCCACATGTTTTCAAAAACACAGACAGGAACACACTTTCTGACTATACCGCATCACTTCACACAACCTACAGCTCCTTCAGAGCGAGCAACAAGCTGTGATCTTTGACCTTTGGTCCCTGAACATCCTTGACACTCTTGACATCATATGTGATGTTGTTTGTTTTTTTTAATCAGTGATTCATTAGAGGTTGTATTCTAGACGCATCTTGACATTATACTTCACGTTGCACACAATATGGTGTTAAGCCCCATATATGGCTTTTGTATTCAGTCACTGTCATTGCCACCCCATTGGTGGACTCATGCCACTGTAATCCATTTGTATTAACACAGCTCTTCACATGGTCTTATTTGGTCATGTGGGGAAAATTGCATAGAATATAGTGATACTTCTGTTTTGGCCTCGCCTATAAAAGTAGGTTAGTTAAAATGTAGTCTGAGTAACTGTTGCTAACTTTAATTTTTAAAAGGGGCCGTACACACTTGTAGAACAATATCCTCAACATGATCACTTATGTTAATTATGCCGAGGTACATTAATGCCGACCATAATAATCCATAAGGACGTGATCCTTAATTTGATTTCATTGTCGTGCATTTGTACTCTTCCCTAATACTGCTCTTTTTTTATTCTGTTCCATTCTCACAAAATGTGATTTTTGTTCTTTACTCTGTAACGGATGTGACTTGAAATGTAGCAAAGTACAATACTTGTGATAAAAAGTACTTTACCCACTCTCTGAGGGTAAGTGAAGCCATCCTGCAAAGGGAACTCTTTTGAGAGCTCAGCTCGCTCTCTAGCAATTTGCTGAATTCAGTTAATAATTGACTATTTTGTTCACTGTGGGTGGCTTTAGACAGTGCTAGACAGGACTGTCTGGTACTGATGTGCTAGGAAAGAAAAATGTAGACATCTTCTCTGACATCTGCTCTTACCATAGAGGGAGGAAGCAAACCTGGATGGCGATATAGAAGACAGCAGCCAAAAATCAACTGTGTTACAATGAACAGGACTTAGTTCTTAAAGGTGCCCTGTCATACAAAACCATTTTTACTTGCATTTTTTGAAATATGTTAGGTCCATATGTGTTTGTGTTATGTCATGAATGTGAAAATGAACTGCTACCTCCTCTGTCAGCTCTAGCCACTGAAAAGAAATAAGCAGAGAAATCAGGCCAATTACAAAAGCTGGTCAGTCTGACATTATATTGCCTGAGCTCATTACTATTCATTAGCTCGCCCAGTTGGGCTGGGTAAAAGATTCTGACAGCCAGGCTCTCATTGGCTAGCTGTTAGCCAATCAGATTCAAACAGCTTAGCTTGTTGAATATTAATGAGAACTGGCACAAATCGAGCTGATTCTTCCTGCAGGCTTTCTATACCACGCTAGAATGGCTTGAAACAAGGTAACCAAGGCATATTTTCCACAGTTAGTCCATGGTAGAACTTCAGACATTACCACAAAAGTAATGAAATACGTGTGGCAGGGCACCTTTAAAGTCAGATTCAAATTGGATTCAGATATTTTTTTTTCCAGAGGTCTCTGACCCTTCCTGGCACATCGTCATTTTTTTTATCATCCTAGGTAGGCACAAGAACGTAGGTGCTGAAGAAACTGAAACCTTAAAAATGTTAACCCAGATTTCACAACTTTCCAGAATTTGAAGTTCTGTCCACTTTTCTGTGACGACCCCGCACAGCTGCAGAGAACTTTTGACAGCTGTGTTATAGATCAGACGAAAAGCATTGTCAAGCCTCACTAAGTGCACAGGTCGACTAAAGCGACCCAAGAGCAAAGTACATCACAGTTGTGGCACTATGCCTGCGTGACATCATATCCTTTTTTTTTTTTATTCCAAAGATCTAATTTGTTGGGGAAATCAGATGTGGCTGTGGGCTGGAGTGACTCTGTGAAAGCTCTCGTCATGAAGGATTCCTAACACGCCTCGTGTCTTAATGCCTGATCCCTCTGTCACGAAGTTGTGTACCACAAGAGGCTTAACTCCTCCTCAGTACCCATTGTCCAGCACAGTTCTAGGCCTCAGGGGACTCAGCTCCACCCGCGGGACACTCATTGTAGTGCAGATGTATGTATGTGTTAGGGTGTGTGAGCCCACATATAGGGACCGCCGGGGTCTTGAACTTACTACTTTGTCTTTTTAAGGTTTGTACATGAATGTGTGTGTACATGTGTGTTTGTGGGTGCAGATCATGTTATGTTATATAGGGGACAGAGTAGTATTAGTGTTGTGACCGTTATTGGCGGTGACACTGTCAATCTCTCTTTTCGGTGAGCAGTGTGTGTGCATATTTGGATGTGGTTGTACGTATGCTGAATGCACAAGGCTGTGTTGAACATCAGCCCAATCCCTACAGAAAAACACCTGGGTTTACACAAAGCATGCGTGAATATGTTCGTTAGTTTCTTTGTTTTTGTTCAAGACATTTCATTACATTCAGAGAGTATGATTTGGACTCCAAGAGTTACAACTGCACAAAAATATTCCAACATGAAGTAGAAACTCAAGACTAAACACATCGGAACATGTCTAATTTGCCCGCCAGCTAAATAATTTCTTCAGGTTATGATCTTACTGTACATCAGATGGGCATGACACATATGGCAAAGTTTTAGGAGGAATACCTTTGGCAACTAGCTTGGCTCTAATTAAAAAAAAAAAAAAAAAAATGTATTAGTCTGGAATCGCTTTCCATTTTCGATTTCCATGGGGCATTATCAGTGGTGTGGACCAAAATGCCTCTGCACGCAATTGAACAGACTTAAAACCAATCAGGCCATGGAAATACAACCTACAACCAATCAGAGCAACGTAGTGATGTAGCTTGATAAATTACATTTTAACAAGTCTGAGTCTACAGCCACGCTAGCTGCTCTGTAAGGCTTTACTTATAGACAGCATTGCTTAGAGCAGAATGCAGTGTTGTGTAACACCTATCAAAAATGGATAAGTTAAAACAGGTTTTGTCTAGGGTGTGAAGGGTCTGCAGTGATGTTAAATACAGGCGTATAATCCTGGGGAGTCGGGGCTAGGGCTGCACAATTATTCGCAATTTACTTGAAATCGCAATATGGACTAGTGCAATATCCAAATTGGAGGGGGGGGGAGCAATATTTGTTAAAGGCAAAGTATGTGTCAAACCATTCTGAATTAAGTTTTGTGGTTCTGCTGAGACGTCCAGGCCTACAAATCGTATCCTACAGACTAAAGTAAAAAATCTTTGTTTGGTACAGATCCTCGCATAAATCACAATATAATCATTTACATTTTTTTTATGTTTTATATTTTTAATGTAGATGAGAATAATGATACAAAAATGATTTAGATATTTTCCTCAAATGGTGCAGCCCTAGAGAAGATTGTAGATTGTAGAGTGTTTGAAGCAGGAGGGGACTTCACACAGCTCCAGTCTACCGGAGCAACCTTATTGTATATTAGGATAGAATGTTTAGTATAAGTGATTTGATCTAGCCATATTGTCTTTGCAAATACTACAATGCGCAATGTCGTTGAAGTTGCTTCAGTTTAGGCTTGTAAAGCTAAGCTTAGAGTTCTTAGTTAACTTTATATCACTAGCTTGTTATATTTGCATGAAATCCACGTTTCATACGGTGTTGACTGTGTTTAGAATATGGACTGCTCTGCTTACTGTCTGTCTACTGCATTTACTGCATTTATTATATAATAAAAATTGCTTGTTGTTATTGGCAAACTTGTAAAAGCATAAAAGCCAGAAGGAATGCTTGTTTTAGGAGTTGTTATGACAAAGTAGTGGCCATAGTGAGTGAAAATGTGATCTGAGATGGATGTTGCAAAATGTGTTATGCATCTGGAATGGTTCATTAGCCATGGTGGATGTTCTGTCAAGCTGAATTGTTGCAGACACACTCTCACCTTTTGTGAGAGAAAGGACACTGGATATATCCTGGAATGTATTGGTAAGAAATGTGATGCTTTTGTGGAACCATTGCAACTTTTCCCAGCATAATTCGTTGATCTGAGACCACACTCTGGACCTGTAACACCTGGACTATTTTATTGCTGTTGCCGTGTCTCTGCTCCATTGGTGTTTTAATACTTATACCGGTCAGCTCGTTGTCTAGATGCTATCCAGATTGTTTTTACATTCATACACTTAGGCTGTGTGCAAAAACACTTAGGCGCTACGCCTAAGCCATGAAATGGCAGGGAAAACCCTGCAATATTAGACAAAGTTAAGTGTTCGCACAATACAGTAATGTGACCAATTTAAATTAGCTGGATACATGTTGTACGTAATTTGCTTTTAGCAGTGTATCGGCGTGTGTACTTCGTCCATAGCAATCTCCCACCAATCTGTCCTAAAATGTCCCAGTTAGAGAGTAAATGCCCAAACATATTCTTTGTAACTCTTTACAATCATTCCCTGAAAGAACCAAGCAGGCCTGCCTCATTGCACGATCCAAATGGTCTTCAAAACTGGCCATTTTCAGGGTGTAGCTTGCTAGCTCGAAGTTTGTGGTTGTTTCCCAAACGAAGGGATTTTGATAAGGCAACACACAGAGGGACCTATCCTGGAAATATACTTCCGTTGATCCAGACTATTTCAACGGTAACCTGGTTACTCTGGATACTCTGGATGGATCTCCAGGCCTTTTTTGGAACTCCTTTCTACCAAAGAAATGGTTCCCAAGTTACAGACTTTCTCTGTAAAAAGATTTGTTGATTATATAAAGCTCAACCAATGTAGTTAGTGTATTTATGCTTTCCAAAAAAATTGTTTGACCAAAATATAAATCTTTCACTTGCGTGTAAGCGGAAGAATATACATTTTATTTAAGTTTGGTCTGGTAGCCAGGCTCAGTGATTAATGACACCATCCCTCTGTGAACCACAGTGAAATTAATGATATTTCTCATGGTGATCCATCTGTCTTAGAGACCGGAGTTGCCATTTTTTGTTACTTAGGAAGATAAACATGAGGTTTTATGAGCATAACTGGGGCACTCAAGCTGTGAGAGAAACCGACGAGGTATTATTTAGAGTGACCGGGTTCTGACTCCACTTCAACAGGGACTAAAATAACATTATGTCAGAGAGTTATGGGAACAGGAGTGCTGTGGAGAGGATCTCCGTGTCTTCGTTGAGGCTGAGCGCTCACATTTCCGTCTTACACCCTTGTCCTCTGTTAGACATAGGAAACAGACTAGTCATGTAGGACGTGCCGCACTGCAAAAAAACCTCAAGCTTTTTCTTCGCCAAATCCTTATCCCGAGCTGTAAAGATTTTAGAATAACAAGCATACAAAAGGCCTGATTCCATAGAGGGTAAAACATATCCTAACACACTGGAGCAAATATCCCTTTGAAAACAATTTAGTATTTAATTTTTCAAGGCAATCTGAGATGTTGGAGGAATCAGCGCTTTGGCTTTCACAGATATTATGAAATGAATATGAATTCCCTATTTGCCATAAAGTAGCAGCTAATACGGAAGTCCTGCCTGATGTATTAGCCTGCATTTACCCTGCATAAGTGCCTGTCAGACTGTCAGTCTGTCTTCTCTTTAGTGCTGCAAACAGTGTTGTCTTTTTGCACATTTCTCATTAAAAATTACTTTTTTACTTCTCTGTGGTCAGAAAACTTCCCAACTTGGCTCAAAGTTAATATCATATTTGCCTGCACAACGCTTGCCAGCAGCCTTATCCACCTCAATTCCACTCATGCAAAGTATTAACATTGTCTTGTAACACATCATCCAATTGTTTTTCTCTCGTTTGATGAACTGCGCAGTTGCACTGACAGTTGTACTTTCTCTGCTAACTCATGAAAAAGCAGAACGTGGTCCTGTACCGGAGGAGTTTGTTCAGTGGTGCAAAGACTCTCACATAACCCATACCACTAACAAAACAAAGGAAATGTATGTTGATTTCAGAAAACAAAGCCTACGGTAGAATCACTTTACTGATTTGAATCACTTCGTTCAGCTCAGTTCAAAGATTCCTACCCACTGACTAGGCACATGCCTACACTAATGCACAAAGAACCTTCTTTGTGCATTAGCACGCTAACATCGGCTAATTAGGACTAAAAACAAAGAACAGCTGAGGTGAATGTCATTAGTTTTGTATTGGTATTTTTATTGAAATTTTGACTTGATGATGGCACTAAATGAAAAGTTTAGGAATCCCTGAAATCATTCTTTTCCCTACAATGATCCACCTAAATATTTTCTGTTTATACGGTACCGCTGAGAATGAATGACTGACATGTGATGTGCATTCTCTTAGAAAACGATACATTTTTAGAAATGTCTCATGATTTATTGTCTCTAGAAGTGTATTATTCAACCTTTTGTTTTTGTTAAAGAAGGAAAAGAAAATCCCAATACTATCAAATCCCAATAAATAAAAATTGCAAAACAAATTGAATCGGCAACCAGGGGGGGAGCCAGGGTGGGCCACCGGGGGAGGGGGGGGAAATCATATTTCAGGAGGGGGCCGGTGCCACCCCTTGCTCCCATTCTAGCCCCGCCCCTGAATTTCCATCCAAAATGTTGTGCTATAGGCTATGCACTTTTTTTTTTTTTTGCTGTACTTTATCGGTAATTATTCTATGTACTGTACTTGTATAAGCACTGCAGGTTGATGCAGCATAAAGTGGTTGCATGTTGTGGTGTCATGTGAGCTGTCACCGCTGTTGGCTGTCTATCACGTTTGGACTATATTTATGACTTGACGAGGAGGAAATGAGGACAAACCACTTCATCAATTCCAATTATATGACAATATTGAAATTGGCTATTTTTCTCCCATAAAGAAGAAAGTCGTCTGATGTCAGGAATATAAAGTAGGCTCATAATATCCACAGATTTTGAAATGATTTTCATTATCTTTGAAGAACGTCCTGACTTGTGCATGAACTCTCTGTAAGTTAATGAAAATCAGTTCTATTTAAATAGAAACAGCTAAATAGTTGCAATAAAAGGAATATCTGCATCATTTATTGTTTGTGAGTTACAAACAATAAAACCTAGTGATGTATTTCTTAAAACATGTGTGACATAAACGCTGTAAAAGCGTTGCCGCTTGTCTGGGAGCAGCGTTCTTTTAAGTTTCAGTTGCATGATTCACCAGGAAAAAAAAATGGGTGGGTCACTTTACATTTCAAAATGTGGATTCAGCCACATATCCCGGTCAGGCCCTGCAGTGTAAGCTGAACCCACCTTGAACTTTTTGCCAGAGCAAAACAAAAGCATACAATCTGCATGCTCAAGTCATTTCAAACCATAATATGACCCTGGCTTTCAACACATACAAGGATTTGGACAGGTGTGAATCCCCAACCAGCAGACTACTCAAACAAACTAGGGCCAGTTTTACTGAACAAAAAACATCACAAACAACCTTAACTAAAATAGAAACTTGTCATATTAATTTGATTCGCAGGAAATTCTAAAGTGCTCGGGGGCAAAAAAACAAATTGTTGAAGAGGGGAACACACAAAGACTCTTTTGAATGTTTTTTTTTAACTTTTGGCACATTTGGTCTTGGAGACATGTTTGCTTAGATAAAGCAGTAGACATCCATTCATCGCACTGGAGTCGGATCTGGTGGCGTGACTGGTTCTTAGGCGACAAACAGTACTGGGGTAACTGGGCAAAAGAGATGACTGGTTGCTCTGTGGATTAAACTGTAGTTTAAAAATGTGTCAGATGTCCTTTGAAAATGGGGCAAAAAAAAACAAGATAAACAGGTTCCAGGTAGGCCTGGACAATTAATCGTTATAAAATTGCAATCTCGATTCACCCCTGTTCGCGATTTTATTTTTAAATGACTTTTTTTTTTTGATAGGACAGCTGAAGACATGAAAGACAAGCAGTTAAAGAGTGTGCTAAGAAATCATTCTGTTTTTGATTTTTGATACTGCACTTAAATTGGCAATTGACAAACTCCATTTCTCTAGAGACTGAAGCTGTAGCTGCAGCATGTTGATTGACATGTTTTAATGATGTAAAGACATGTTCAAGGAGTTTAGATGGAGCCTGTATCAGGGCCATATTTAGTTCAATCTTTTATATGTCACATTTTTTGGTAGCCTACTGTACTTAAATGGCCAGTATGTACTTAATTACATAAACACACTCAGTGTGTGTGGAAGAGCGAGTGAGAGAGTGACGGTGATTCGCTTCGGAGCGAGGGATCTAGAGAGGCATAGTGGGAGACCACTGGGGGAAATCTGTAGCAAGAAAAGTTAAAGTGCTCATATTATGCTTTTTCCCCTTTCCTTTATTGTGTTGTGCACGTTATAGGTTTACAAAGTGAAAAAGCCCAAAGTCCTCCTCAAAGGGACTTACCATCTCCAACAGAAAACACTGTTCACAAACTGCTCCAAACAGCTCTGTTGTAGTCCAGCCTTTACTTCAGAGACAAACGTGCGTCACTTTGTAACCCACGTTATAATGATCCTAGCTGCTAGCGTGGCACTCCCTCATACTCTGTTTCTGACTGGCTAGTAGTCCTTAACCAGCTACTGCTCATGTGCGACTCCCAACAAAGATGGAACAGAAGTGTGATGCCTCACTCTGTAGCTAAAACGGAGAGTTCAACACACAGGGTGAAAAGAGGAGCTGCAGCAATGTGCAGTACAACAAACATATGTTGTTTTATGAAAATAAAACCTATCTAAACCATGTACACCTGTTCTGATATAACCTCTAAATACAATTATAAACCTGAAAATGAGCATAATATGAGCACTTTAACCTTCTCTTTGATTTAATGTTGTTTATGGAGAAGGAGAACCAGGAAATGAGTCGGGGGGAATGCGACACTACCAAGCCACAGCCGGGCGACTTGTAGTTCCATTTTTCGAGATGTGCACGTCAGGCTACGGCGTAGGGTCCAGCGTAGGGTCGGTATGTCCACGTACCTATGTACGTATCCACAGCGTCGATTCAACGCAGAAGCATAAATCAACCTTAAGTCATTAAACAAACCAACATGTTTCCATCACTGTAGGTCTTCATCAACCGACAACATGGGTGTCGCCTGCCTTATTTATAGTGTAGTAGCACAGGCTGTTCTCATGAACCATTCTTACAGATACGTAGCTACCAAAACCAAAGCACTGTAATTTGTATTTATTCCATGTATTTATTGATGTTTGCACAACATTGACTGCTGCTGTATAAGACCTCTCTGATCCATGTAGGGAGGAGGTCAGGGTGGATGGCTGGGTCATAAAACATAGGGCTTTTAAGCCGGGGAGCGGAGTTTGCGTCCTGGGGAAAACACTTTTAAAAAAACAAACAAGACTTTTACCCAGGAAACGTGTCCCGGGAGTATTTTAAACCTAACCAAGAGCTTTTTTCTAATCTTGTTGTTTTGGTGCCGAAACTTAGGCTCGACTGGTCTTAACTGTTACGGCCGCTGAAACAACTGGCAGCTCACTGTGTGTGTGTGTGTGTGTGTGTGTGTGTGTGTGTGTGTGTGCCTCTCCTCCAATAGAAAACCATTCAACAGGAACAGCACTCCTGATGGACAATGGTTGCCCATCCGTCATCCATCGTGTTACTTATGGATTAAATTATAGTGAAAATAACGGATTCCCTTTTTTCCATGTACCCCACTTTAAAAACCACTGCTTCAAAAAGCACTATACATTGCTTTACAAAGCAATTTTCGCCCCTGTGTGTCTCTCTCTCTCTCTCTCTCTCTCTCTCTCTCTCTCTCTACACACACAGACTCACTTACACACACACACACCCATAGACCCAGTGGGTGGTCAATGCTCCGTTTAACTCCAGATGTTCACACTGCAAGCCTCAGAGACGGCCTCACATCTCACAAAATTTCACTTGTCAATCACCTCCGTGAAAAGCACCTTCTCATTTCCTCTACTTCCTCTTTTCTTATCCCCTAATGTGTATGTGTGCTCACCAATAAGGGCTCACCCTCTGCAGTGTACACAGGCCTCCTATTGTCACCCAATTAAAAGTCTCCGTGTGGGACGACTTCTCTCAACCACTGCCAATATCAACACTGAACGTACTGTAGCTAAAAATCCCTTAAGACTATGAGAGTTGTTTTTTTTCCCCCTTCATGATCAAGTATTTGGCAACACCTCTGTTTTTCTTTTGCCTTCCAATGTCAAGGACCTCTGCCAGCACTAAGGCAGTGTGACATGCTGATAGAGTGGAAAGCACATTACAGGATAATTATACTGTGTACACTTTGCTTTAGAAATATTATTCAAGTTTTGTTTGACACTATAAACACTAATGTGTGGTCGCTTCAGCTTTCTGATTCTGGGACGGCATCAGATATTGATCATTGACTAATTCTTGCTTAAATAGATCAAAATGAGCTGTTTCAAGGGAGAGGGTAAAACAGTGGCAGGAAATGTGACTGTAAATCTGTTACTGTACAGCGTTGTAAACCCAATTTGTCAATTGACTTGTATCCCAGTCTTGAAACATATGCTCCTGTCTGCAGCCTTGAAAGGATCCAAATTTAATAAACTTGTTTCTGTTTTGCAGCATTATGGGTGCTTTATCTCAAAAAGCATTTAAAGAATGGCTCGGCATATCGGTACACAGGTTTAAAATGTATTGCAGAACATACCTTTTTTGGGCAATACTGTGAGTTGGCCCCCATGAGGACCATATTAGGACTCGTGTCTTGAAATACTGAGAGTTTAAAAACATGGCGTTAGTGGATCCCTCAAAGCCGTTTTGTGGAATGTCTGAAGTTGAACAAAGCACTTGCTCCGGGTTCGACCTGGCCCCCTAAAGTACTGTTTAATCCTCGGAATGTCAGTTCTTTTGGCATGATAGCTGGGCGAAATGTGTGTTTGACAGGGATCCCACACGCAACTAATGTCTTTCAATGTTTGTAGGTTTGAAAACCGTAAACTGGTACAAGTGTTTGAACATTAATGGATGATCTCTGTTATTATCTTAAGACCCAAATTCATTAATTCCATGAGCTGTTACGTCTTACCCGCAATGGGAATATACTGTATACTATGCAATGTTTGACATAGGGCCTGTCTGCAAGACAGCCAGTAGAGTATCGCTGAGGCTGATGGGAAGGTCTGGTATTTGGTCATAGTATAATATAATAATATTTGGTCAGAAACCAAGATGTGATGCTAAAGGGAAAAATAAGGGGATTGCCAAAATCACTAGGATTTATTCTGAAGGAGACATGAATGTATCAAATTCCATGGCAATCCCTGTAGACGTTTTACTCTGAAAACTTTAAAATGCTTTCGCTTAATTTGGAGGAAAAGTCCATGTAGGAAGCTGATGCAAGAAGAACATGTTTAATCATTATAGCGTTGTGGTGTGGTAGCCATCAACAGACTGACTTATGGGTATTTATTCAGGGAATTTGTAATTAATCACAAACCAACTGACACACGATGAATATGGGGCCTCTAAGAGTTTGAGGCCCTAGTTGCTAGATTTGACTCATGCTAGATTTGACTCACTGCACATCATCAAAGAAGCCAGAGTGAATGTGTCAGTCCTGATTTTAATGAAATGTTCTGTAAGATCAAAGATAACGGCAGCTTCTTACGTGTCTCTAAAGCACTCTATTAAAATGTGTTTTTCAAGGCCAATTTCATTCATACCGTGATGGCTGTTTTTAAAGAATTCCAAGAGGATACCAAGTGCATTTAGCGCTTAATTGACCTGTATTAGCCTTTACAGTTTTTACATACATTGAATTAAAATAGCTTACTCCCAAAATAATTTTTCTTGTATTTACTTTCAGCATTAATCATCAAGCCTCTTGGAGACTCCCCAAATCCACAAGTCATTCTTATGATCAGTCATTTATCTTTTTTCCTTTGAAAGTTCATGACTTTTAAAATATTAGCTTCCATAAGGCTTCAAGTTTGTAAGGTGCTCTAAGCGATGTCACACATTTTTTAGCCTACAACATTTTTTTTGTCACATACAGCAAACATCTCCTTACTATCCACTAGCTGCCGGTTCTCTAAACACACTGAAAAAAAAAAAATAAATAATAAAAAAAACCCGCGGTCTCTGTAGACAGCCCAGGCTCCACAAACGGCAACAAAAACAAACTGCGCCAACCTGCACCACAAAACATAGCAAACAGTGTTCCAGCCAATAACCGACCAGAAGTATTTGGGGGTGGGGGTTGAGGGGATAGTGCACGGAAGGGAGGGGACAGGGTGAGGAGGAGGGAGGTGCAAGCCAGCCTCCGTTTTGTTTGACAATACTTTGAACATCAACAAGAAGTGACGTCACCCGACATCGCTTAGAGCACCTTTAAACTTTGATTTCCTGATAAAATAACCCAACTTTCACACTTGACTTGCAACAATCGCACCACTGCTGAATGCATCTTGATAATGACACCTAAGAAAGAAAAACATACTTTTTTTTTGGGAAATCACCGCCACCATCGTATGCACTGAATTCCAGCCACATCACTTCAAACACACTTGAGATCTCTTGAAAATAAACGGATAACTATGGGTGGAAATAAAACCTCTTATGAGTTTTGTAGACCAAAGCTTGACGTTTGTTGGCTTAAGCACTATTCGCACGCCCTTAGTATCATCTGGGGACCTCGTGAGATTTAGAAATTACCCCCCCCCCCCCCCGAACGGGATTAAGATCGCAGACAACCTCCGTAGTTATTACAAATGACTAAAGGTCACCAGGTAATACTAATCCCATGTGAATAGGGCTTTAGAAGCAGTTTGCTATTATTTAGACCTAATGGGCTCCGATCAGAAATACAGTAACAACAATGAGCTTGATTGACAGTTACCAAATCTTGTGGACTGTTGTGTTCCTGCCATCTGTAAACACTCGTGGCCTGTGATTCTCTTGCTGTCATCAGGCTAGAGGATTGTATGAAAACCCCCAAATAGCTTTTAATGCCTTAATTTTAAGACCGGGATCTCATGCACCGCTTGGCACAAACAGCCTGGTCCAGGATACAGAATATCCTTCCCTGCGAATCCCCAGGTATCAATGCAGGATTTGAGAGGAAAGACCTATTGATGTTCAGCAAGCTCTCTTTACGCCCATGTCTGTCAAGTTGGTATTGTCCAACGCTGAAAGAATCCTATTTGCCGATTATAATCCAGCGTCTTTTCTCGCTTGTTAAGCATGAAACAGGGATATAAGTTAAGTCCCTATCACCCAGCCCAAGCAGCTATGCTATCTGTAAGCATGTCTGTAATAGGTGGAAGGGAATGCGTACAAAAGCTTGGAATTTACTTGCAATAGATCTTTTCCTTTTAAAGTCTGGAAACATAGCTGTCATGATTAGAAAGGAATGCCACAAAATGCAGGAAATGTTGGTGAATATTCATCTTTCAGGTGTAGAAAGCCATTACGATAGCTAGTCCTGGATGTTTATTGAGCTTTTGCCTTCAAACAATTGTCATTTTATAATAATGCTGTCAATCGAAACCTGTAACAGAAAGGTTTAGGTGTGGTTCTCGCTCGTTAGAAGGGATATTCTCTCTTTGCACCCACGTAATCATCCTGGCTGGCTCTTATAATCACCTTTGCCATGTTCCCCTACTAATACTGTCTGGAGCTGTACGTTGGTGTGACATCATAGATTAGACGAGATGGCCTTGTCTGCACTTTTAACTCTGGCTGTTAGAAAAGAATGAAAGAGCCAATGGGAGACAGGATGGCATACTTTTGCAGGAAGAAATGCAATGCATTTTTTTTATTAAGGGTAGTTATGAATTGTAATGTGTTAATTTTGCACACCTAAACACTAAGGTTTGGTATATGAAACTTCTTGGACAGCTACTACATCCTCAGACAGCATTGGAACTTGTGGATAGCTTAAATTTATTATGGAAAAAATTAATAATTACATCTAAACTATCTGCGTGCTTCAGTACTTTCTGTCAGTAATAACAGAGATGTTTACCGCTTCTCAGTCCTACTCCGAGAACACAAGTCTGCCCAGGGTTAAGGTTTCTTTCATTCACTGAAATTTGCCCTTTTACACCTAAAGCACTTTAAACATAAGCACACATTCAGTCAGCACATTGAAGGCGTTGCTGATCTGCTCTCCTCTGCAGCCTGGCTAGTGGTAAGCTCCTCTTAGAATAGGAGATTACTGCCTCAAATCCCAGCTCTGCATGTATGTACATCCCCTTAGTCAGCTTTACCCTTCTGTAAAACCCCTGGGTCATTAGAGATGGCACATTCTGCTGTTCCCTCCTACCTCTTCCCTCACCTGCCTCAAATTGATAACCGAGCAAACCCCCCCCTGTAGATTATGCATGTATGGGCTTCAGAAGGGGTGCGTGTCTGATCACCCCCCTGAGCCTTTTTGGTAAGGTTCCTAGAAAATCTCAGCCCGGAATAATTCATTAATGGTACTAATTATTAATTATAAACTTTTTTGCAACAACTCATGTGTTATGGTCCACCTTCACCAGTGTTTTGTTGTTGTTGTGGTGCGCGTAGGCTACTCCTGATTTTGTCAGTCCTCTCATCTCTTATATGCAGTGGCGTAACGAGCCAACACCGGACCCCTATGCAGGATTATCAAGGCGGGCCCCCCTACTACAGCACGTGATGACGGCGCAATGTCCGTGAGTAGGCTACCATGAATAGGACAGGACAGGATCATAGAGACACAGCAAGTCCTGTTTTTCACCTTTTATGAGGCTGGTGGTCAAAAAAGTTAACGTCATGCCCTGCAGTGTACAAAAGTAAAGCCAGGGTAGTCCCATTTTTTTGCCACATCCTTAAGAGCTATTTATGTGTGGAACTACTAAACTCCTGCTACGGCAACATGGAAGGAAGTCAAACATCTTTTATCTGCATATATACCCACACTACAATGACCCAAAGACACAAAAAAGTCATACTTTGTTCCATTTTAGAAGTTAAAAGAATATTTTGCACACCATGGAAGAATCAATCCGTTCACCATAAAAGAGTGTCAATATTGGATGATTCTGCAAAACTCCATGTTTCGTTCAACGACTTTGTTTTTTTTACAACCAATGCCACCAGTGTTTTTAAAACGATCGCTCTTTATAATTCCTACACACTGCAAATATGGAATGTTTCATGAAATGTTGTGGTTTAAAATATACTGGCCTACTAGGAACTGACACTGCAGTACAGACTAACTACTGTAGGAGAACAGTATGGTGAAAACATCCACACTTGCTGATCGCTCAGGACCCAATGCAACCAAAAGAAGAGATGGCACACTCTCGTTTAGTGCTCTCAGCATGTTTTTAATCGTTAAATATTGAAAACCAGTGCTTCGGAATGACTGAAATCAGTGCTTGAGGGTTTTTTTCACAACCTACTACAGAAAAACATTGTCTGCTTTGAGTTCACAAAGTTCAGCAGCATAAGAACCAAAGCCCTGGAGCAGACACTTATAGAACTTAATAAAAGTTGTAGAAGACCTTTATATTTACTGTACACTATCAGTTTGTTATGGCACAGACATTCTTTGGGGCATTTTGGGCCTTTATTTGAGAGGAAAGATGAACACATGAAAGGGGAGCGAGAGGGGGAATGACATGCAGCAACGGACTGCAGGTCGTAATAAAACCCTGGGCCGCTGAGCCTTAGTACAGTACATGGGGCGCACGCTCAACAAGTTAAGCTATCCAGGCGCCCCTATGGCACAGACATGTAAAGTCCATTACAGTTTACTGAGATGCAACTGAACTGCAAATTACAGAAGCTGTTGTGGATGGGAAGGAAGGTACTGTAGTATAAGGTTTGTGACCAAATCCTGTGCCACGTGAAGCAATCTGGGCCAGGAAGGTAAAATATGTGCCCTGAAGAAAGGCACTTAAAGGAAAAATCCACCTTCAGATGGACAGTGTGTTGTTAACTCCATTTTGAGGGCTTTGTTGTCATTTCCGCTATCACTTTCTAAATCTGTCAATGCATAGGTTTTCTTCTTGGTCATTAATTTATTTCCCATTAGCATTACCCCATAATTGTTTAAGTACACCTAGTATCCTGTCAGCGAATTAAGCTTTGGTGGATCAACAGGATGTTTAGCAGCAATGCTAGCTCAATGTCACCTGCCAGCAAACATTTAGAAATGTGTATAAAAGGGCAGTAGTGTTAGTTTTTGGTAAGAAAGGTGATGAGGAAGGCTATGACCGGTAAAAGAGTGTCATTGTGGGATGACGATGGTGGGGATCATGGTTAGTGTAGCCAATGGGTTTCTGGAGATATTGGGTGGAGTTCCTTTTTATAGTACCAACATTCCACTGGCCTGCTTTAGTTATTGACTTGCTACATTCCTCAGAGTGCCTTTCAGCAGCCCCAAGAGAACATACCAGAACTTGTTCCAATCAGATCTGAAAGTTGTGTTTAAATGAGGATAATAGCAAAAACGATGTAGCTGTAATTTTTCTGGTCAAGAGAGTCACGTATTACTCACCAAGTCACATAGCTGCATTGTTACCTGGTCTATTTTATGGTTCTTTGGGTGTCTAACAGATATTATCATCTTTTGTTGTGCCAATAGATTTTTCTTCTTATGATTGGTTTTGATGCATGTTGGCAGCTTTAGACAGAAGCCCTACTTTTTGATTTAGTTTGACACCAAAGCTATATTGCTTTAGCTCATTGATTGCAGAAGGATTTTTTCTTTAAAACCTATAAAAAACCTATACCTTTTTAAAGAAAAAAAAATGATTGTGTTGACTCATCTAACACACAGCATAACTTCACTGTTTAAGACCTCATATTATGCTCATTTTCAGGTCCATAATTGTATTTAGAAGTTGTACCAGAATAGGTTTACATGGTTTAATTTTCATAAAACACCATATTTTTGTTGTACTGCACATTGCTGCAGCTCCTCTTTTCACCCTGTGTGTTGAGCTCTCTGTTTTAGCTACAGAGTGAGGCAGCTCACTTCTTTTCCGTCTTTGTTGGGAGTTGCACATGCGCAGCACCTAGGTAAGGACTACTAGCCAGTCAGAAGCAGAGTAGGGCGGGCCCTGACAAAACGAGTCTGATCCGGAAACACAGGCAGAACAACCCGAACCAGCTTCACAACCTAGACAGGAGCAAGAAGTTTCAGAGTGGCAAGTTATTTAAACATTAACATATTAGTCTTTTAATTCTCCTGGACATGACGATAATCTTCAGGCCTCCGTTCTAACTAGCTTGGTTTGAGAACGTGCCACACTCGCAGCTAGGCGAGCATTATAACGTGTGTTACAAAGTGACACAAAATGACTGAAGTAAAGGCTGGACTACAATAGAGCTGTTTGGAGCAGTTTGTGAACAGTGTTTTCTGTTGGAGATGGTAAGTCCCTTTGTGGTGGACTTTGGGCTTTTTCACTTTGTAACATGCACAAAAAAAGATATATAACACAATAATAAAAAGCCAATAAGCATAATATGAGCACTTTAACACAAACAGTCTGTGATCTGCAGTATCCTCTGAGGAATTTAATAATGACTGATTCATATCTATGTCAATCACATTGCCTCTGGTCTGTTTCCGTCTCACTGCACATTTGATATCTCAGTTTCACTGTTTTTCTGTGCTGCTCTGTCTGGTGTCTCTTTATAATTATGTTGTTCTGTTTTTGTTGATCCTCTGCTTTCCTCTCAGATTTGAGAACTTTTTATGGAGGAAATCAGATTTTTTTTTTTTTTTTTTTGAGCTTTGAAAAATTAGTTGCCCTGTTTTTACAGGTTCTTTTCCCGCTGCTTAGGATGTCCCTGAAACCTCCTTTTTTCCCCGGATGTGTTCATTTTTCACGTTTCAGGCTTGAGTGGGACCTCGGAAAGTCTTCTGAAACTCTAAAGACTGTGACTAATAGCATAAATAATAAGAATGCCGCGGTGATAACCATCACTGAAGTTCGACTTTGACTTCATTCTGCATTTAACCATGCTGCACACAGGGGGAGCCATTTTAGTACTCCCTCTAAAACAATACTTTATGCAATGTGAGTGGAATGATGTGAGGCAGGCAGCTGCAGGACTTTCTGACTCTAAAACATCACTGTTACACATGCACATACACACACCTGCATACCATTTTTCGTTGCTTTTTACAGTCACCTCCGCGTCTTTTGACCACAGCCCCCATGTGAGAATGTTCCATCTGATATCTCTGTTCTCTCTCTGGGCTGGCGAGATAACTGGCGAGATAACTGAAGTGTAAAACATCTGATCAGATAGCAGAATAAATGACTATTGATCAGACCTGGGGTCTATTTGATCAACCATCACTGTTTCTCTCAATGGCTCAACTGTGGACTCCCTGGAAGTCCCTATACACAACTAGGTAGACACCACCAGACAATATTTTTGGGAGTTGCAGAATTTACTCACGCCTAAAACCAACATTTAAAGGATGAGAATGGTGAAGATCTGTATGCTTGTTATTATCAAAAAATCCCAAGAACAATTCCAAAACTAAACATGCATTAGTCTAACTCCGTTAGCCCCAACTTCCCTACACTGTCTTGTGCTCAGGCAAATTTGTTCCTACTGAAGGCGTCATTCTTTAAAAATGTGTCACAAATGCTTAAAATGCTATTTAAAGATTGTGTATGTGGGGTCGACTCAAAATAAACTAGTCTCCATGTTTATTCTAATGAAGGAACAAGTCACCCAGTGCAACCGTGTCGCTCATTGATTTTAATAGTTTTTGGACAACAAGAGCTCGATGGCACAGAGGAAGAAGATATCAGGTTTTGATACTTTGATACACAATACCTGTTAGTAGGACCAGTTCGTTGCGGGTTTTTTCATTGGATTTCTTGGTTTGGTACTTCAATAGTTCTACGACAAACTGCGACTTTCTTGGGTTGCAAATTCATGGTGCAATTCAAATGGGATAAAAAAGTACTTGCCTCTGGCCGTTCATTACGGTACATATTTCTTTTCCAAAATAAGGTCCCGTGGTGGTCCGCCGGAAGTGGAGGGACTCCGCCTCTCTATAGGGAAACGTCACAACTCTACTTTGCTATAAGTCTGTACTTCGTTGAGGGAGTTCCATGTTGGCTCTGATGAAATTTAAAACTCCAATGCACGTTCCAGTACGACAAAACTGCATTCTCAATTACATTTTGAGGGAAACATTTTGTCCACGGATTGCGTTTGACGTATCATAAATACTATACTTTTCTAATCAAAACCGCAAAGGGATAAGGGATGGCTCGAAC
This sequence comes from Perca flavescens, assembly GCF_004354835.1. Lineage (NCBI taxonomy): Eukaryota > Metazoa > Chordata > Actinopteri > Perciformes > Percidae > Perca > Perca flavescens. The sequence goes on along the minus strand of NC_041353.1, from coordinate 20,042,312 downwards.
AAACATCTGTCACCCAAGAGACTGCTCTTGGTATCCAGTGTGCACCCAAAAATCAACGTTCATGTGACGTACTTAACTTGCATACATAGCTTAAAATACGTAATAAGCATACTTATTTCAACCCAAACCTTGATCTTTTTTTAAAACCTAACCAGGTAGTTTTATTTCAATTAACAACGTTAACCACGTCTTTAAAACAGCAACTGTTTCACAATGTGCAGCGGGAGATGGATAATAACATTTTATTTAAACATAATTGAGAATGCCCTTTCATTGTAATTTGTTAGAGAGGGTTGAATAGTTGGCTAGTAACCTTAGGAATGTATCACTGTATTATTTGTTTAAGCAATACAATATCGCATCACCTACATAATGTAACCTTTTCACAGTTTTTTTTTTTTTCAGAATTCTAAATGGGTATTTGTTAATGAAATGTTTCCAACTTTAAGAAATATAGGTTTTTTATTAATAGGAAGAAACAAAAACAGCTCATGATAACAGTTGAGAGTCAAACGTGGTGAACAGAGTCAATGTGGTCAGATGAAAACCAAACATTAGGATTTTCTGGAATCTCTGTCAGTCACTGCCAGCAGATTCCACAAGAGGAAATCCTATTTTTTTAGTTTTTGTCTCCCAGAGGAATTATTTCACTTATGGCGTATTACAACATAACCGTATGACCAACTGCAGGCTAAATGTATTTGTTTGGTCACAGATCTCAAATGGGTGCTTTGGTCACAGGAGGCCTTATACCTCATTATGGGGTAATAATAAACATTTGGTCCCCGTATTGGTCCACGGGACAGGCCAGGCCCCTGTCACTTTTTAGGATCACCCTAAAAACATTTGCGGCAACTGCTGCGTGTGTGTGTGTGTGTGTGTGTGTGTGTGTGTGTGTGTGTGTGTTACCATGTCCTGTCTCTCTGCTCTGCAGCCACACTGGTCAAGGCACATGTAAAGTCTTAATGTGAAGCACCTTTGCAGCCCAGCTCCGTATTACAGTCTCAAAATGAGTTCATAGCTTGTTCTTTACATTTTTTTAAAGACATTTTCTTCCTTCAATAAATAACACAAATATATTCATACGTCATATATAGATAGATAAACATGTATAAACTACATGCATATAATTTAAATAATTTATATCTGTAGTTCCTCCCCTCACTCCCTCCCTCCCCAACCCCTCTCAAATGAGTTCTTCCGTAACAGCGGCGCTGCACTGGCTATGCAGCACATTAATGTGAAATATCATTGAAATGGTCCCACGATATCTTCAGTAGAAGTTTCATTTTAGTCTGTTGCGACACCACCATGAAACATAATCCTGTGGTGGGGAGCACTGTGAACAGGAAATAGAATCCTATACAGGAAGTAGAATTCCAAACCGGTAGTCACTAGCAAGGCTTGTATTGTTTGCTTCACGTCCTATGACGTTTTCTCGACAACGCGCAGACGCAGGAAGTGTCTATGCGTATCCATCTCCAGCCCACTGAATTGCGAACCTGCGTCAGTGCTCGAACGTACGTCTGCGTCGTCTTGCACTGCGAGTTCCAGTTCTTGTCATCGATGCCCCTGCAGCCACCTTTGAAGGGCCTGGGGGTCCGACAGCGTGTCTCATAAAAGTACTGTTTGATGTCCTGTGTGGCACTGGTTTTAATTTTGCCCAGAACTGTGACCGGGTCCCCCCTGGTGTCCACTGCTTGGGTTTTATCCGTCACCCACTGGCTCTCGCTGTCGCACACAGAATATTCCCCACGGTAGCTCTTGTGCTCAGCGTAACGCTTCTTTCGCGTCTTGTTTCCTGCTGCGCCGTCCAATCCGCCGCTTACGTAATCGTCCGCGAGGTACAGCGGCGGCGGCTGCAGTGGTAGCCGGTCGCTCAGCAGCACCCGAGGGGAGTTGTACCGCTTGTGCTGCCTGAGAAGGTCAGAGTTCAACAGCATCACCTGCTGGTCGACAGCTACGCCGTCGCTGCTCCCGCCGCTGCGAGCGCCCGTGCCCCACTGCTCCGCGTCGCCCTGCTCCTCTAAGGGAAAGTTTGCACTGAGCAGAGGAGGCAGCATTTCCCGGGGCTCAGTGTCCCTGCTTCTCCCCTGTTGGCTCTGGTTCCCCCTGGTCTTCCCCCTCGTCAGGTCAGCCTGAAGCAGCTGGATGATAAGGGAGTTTAAGGGGTCAGGACTCGGCTGCTGCTGTTGCCCCTGGCGACTGCTGTCCATGTTGGTTGCCTGGATACCATAGAGGTACACGAGGACCATCACATACAGCAGGATGGACATCACTAGATTCACCTGTAAGATCTGCAGACAGAAAGAGAGACACTTTTTTAAGAGATATGCCATTATTTTCTTTCGTAATTAACATTTAACACAAACATGGGTCCCTGCACACCAAGAGTCAATGGTGTCAATCTGTGAGGTTCACCTTCCCAAGGGGGCTGGGAGGGTTGAAGGTGGGAGAGACCTGAGGCACAGATTGTGCGTGAGGTAAAAAGAGACGGTTCATGCCATTGTTCTAAAAACGGGAAGTTAATTATTGTAGTTTGGCCCATTGATTTGGCCCAAATTATTATAGCTATTATAGTTACACAGACAGCAGTTACAGCAACAGTGACTGTGATGGATTCAGTGGGACTTACACTTCCTGAGGACATCATTGTCTCTGATGTCTTATAACTTCAGAACTTGCCCAAGAGTCATGGCGTTTTTTAAGCCTTCCGTATCAAAGTTCTACTAATTACGGTGACCCTGAAGAACAAAACACAGCATTTCACACAACTAAACATTTCAGAAAAACACAATGGCATTTCAGAAAACGCAACCGCAAACTTACTTTAGCTGTTTACATACACAATGTTGTGTTTCCTCATTTGCTGTTGTGTTTTGTGAAATGTCGTTGTGTTTTGTCCTTTAGGGCCACCATATATAATAGCTAACTGGGTATACATTTGTGGCTTTGTGAGAACCTTGGTTTGAACTCAGTTTTTGTGTGTGTGTGTGTGTGCGCACTGTGTGGTGCGTAAGTGCGTCTCTTGGTATAAACAATGTGTTATGGGAACTGACATGCTGCTATTGGAACAACATGGCCATAAAACACCCATAATTCTGTTTAGAGTAGTACATAGATGAACGATTGACACTGCGGGACCTGAAACACAGACAGACAGACAGACAGACACTTTGTTGTCACGCTATAATGTGTATCTGTCTCTTTCTAAACGCGTCAATTACTGGGAGGGGAGGGTTGCCAGTTAAAATCCCTGGAACCAGCAGGTGATTCTGAGAGGTAACGCCCTGCTTCATATTGAACGGAAGATACTGAAAGGTCAAATAGTTTTACTTCATATTTAATTATAGGTAAGGATTTCAATAAGACAAAGAGCTTGTCTACGATTAGCCTAACAACCAGAAAAGGTGTATTTGAATTCTTCCTTTGTTAAAATATCAAACACTGAACACTGTCTTCGTGACTTCTGTCTTGCTAGCTTTACAGTTCCTTGATGTGTAATTTTCCAAAATGATCAAAAACACACTTTTACAGTGGTACTTTGGAAATGTTAGTCAAAGATTGTGTCACACCACCACTACGGCTGTGCCAAGGCTCCGGCCTTACTTCCTCAAGTCAAAGCCAAAAATGTTACCAAGACAAGCCCTACATGAAGCGTGTAATTTATCACAGTATATCATCTCGGGGTATGTCCTGTGCGTCGGTGCCCTCAATAGACATTTTATTTGGGCACACCCAGTCATCTGCTCAAGCTTGAATGAGTTCCAGCTGTGTCAGTTTGTTTTGGAATCTCTTTTAATCACTACCAAAAGAGTTTCAAAGTTTGGTGTTGTGGGGATCAGTAGGAGTGGGAAAAAAAAATCGATTCACATATGTATCGTGATTTTGTTTTTTGCAACAATTTTACAAATTGATTCTTTTCCCCAGAATTTCTTTCTTTACCAATGATTCACCTAAATGTTTTCTGTTTATACAGTGCCGCTGACAGCAACAAAATACATGTTATGTACTTCTTTACAAATGGAATAAATGTCAGACTGACATGTGATGTGCATTCTTAAAAAAATCTCTTTTAGAAATGTCTCATGATATATTGTCATTGTATAGTGTATTATTCAACTTTTGTTTTTGTTAAGGAAGGAAAAGACTCAATTTTATTAAGGGTGAGGCTATTTGCACCCCTGGTACAATTAGCAGTGTATGCTATTTGCACCCCTGGTACAATTAGCAGTGTATGCTATTTGTACCCTGGTGCAATTAGAAATGAAGGCTATTAGTACCCCGCCGGTGCACACAGCAATGTGTTCTATTAATACCCCGTCTGGTACAAATATCAATGTATGCTATTTGCACCCCTGTGCATTTACAGTACCTTGGCATATATTTACACACAGTTATCCATACTACTCATGTATTACACCTTTTTGGAATATTATCGCCCTGACATTCTTACCCTAACCATAACCAATCCCACTCCTCTTGCCTAAACCTAACCAACCCAACCACAGCAGGCATATTCATGAGTCTTCCCCTACCACCCTGCAAAAAAAAAATCGCGGGTTTCTACTTGGTTTCTTCAAGCCTCGGTTGCTAGGTAACCATACTGTATACAAAAAAATAGGTACTAACTAACAAACCAACGGTTGTATGCTTTCACTGAAGACAGAAAGCACAACTGTAGTATCCATTTTCTGCTAGAAATTCATTTGTTATAAACTTTAGAGACAAAACTTTCCTATTATGCCAGTTTCTGTGGTCATGGAAGATGAACGTCGGCCATGATTTCGGTGCACGCGAGCAACGTTTTTTTGTTGTTACGTCACAGGGTGTAAATAGCTCAGCTGTGTGGCAGAGGCTATTCGTACCGGGGGTGCAAATAGACACTCCGTTCTGTTAAATACTTCTAGAATTGCAATAAATGAAAATCGCAATACAAATCCAATCGGCACCCATGTATTATGAAAGAATCGATTCGGGACAAAAGCATATCATCCCAACACTAGTGATCAAAAGGGAATCTGCAATTCATAGAATAACATAATTTCCGAGCCTTCTTTAATGTTTGTGTATATCTGTGCATGTGCAGAAAAGCAGATGTTTCAGCACCACGTTTGGTCTGAGAAAAGCAGTTTCTGTCTTTTACTAAAGCTGACTGGCCTCATTCATTAAGCTCCACATATTAGCAGCTTCCAACTGCAGCCACTGTCTTCTGCTGATGGCCTTTTGGGCAGTTTGACGAGGGGGAAGCTTGTGTTTTTTTATTATATATATTTTCTTTGCTCAGCTTTTCACCCTCCGTATGGAGATTTCTCCCACCTTTAAACTTGCAATCACTGATATTTCAGCCACTTGGGGGCAACCAAAAAAAAAACTGTAAACACAACACTGACATATAATCACATTAAAAGTTCAAGATTATTAGGGGTGTCACAATTCTCCAAATATATAATTCGATTTGACTTTCGGCTTTAAGGTCACAATTCAATTTAGTTCTCCATTCAAAGATTTTCTCTTCAGCAGTGATAGCAATGCCACAATAAGGCAGAATGGTACTTTTTAAAACCGTTTAAGTTCCTCAAAATGAATGAAGTGCAATTGAATGAACCTTTAGTTTATCAAGATGCACGTGAACGCACCACAAAGTCCCGTCGGAGCCCACATGCTTTACCGTTCGTTGTTTGTTTACATAACGCACTCATGGGGAAGGCAAAATGTTGCCACACTGGTGACTTCAGGGACGCAGGAGGATTTTACAGTTTTGTCGAGCTCTGTCATCTCCGACTCCAGCATTGTGTCGGGAAACGAGCAGCTGCAGGCTAACGGTAAGCTAACGTTACCCTGTGTCTTTAGCTGCACACTTCCGGCTGGTAAGCTATGCTGTGTGTTATTGTTTTCTACGGAGCAAGTGTGCAGGGGGTGGAGAGAAGAAAAAAAAATACTGGGGAAATCCCTGATCCTGCTCTTGATTTAAATTTATAATCAAAGTCGTGACTTCGTGAAAATCTTTAACTGCTGAATTCTCCACCAAGTCCACCGGCTAGATGCTAACTTTGTGTGTCTGCTGTCTGGTGCTCGGCAGGTGGTGTACACTGGGTTTATCAGAGCTTCTTCGCTTAATACAGCTGCCAACTGTATTAATACAGTGCTTAATACAGCTTCTTCGCTTAATACTGCAGCTAAAAATGATAAAGATGAGAGCTTTGAGATTAAACCAAAACGGTAAACCGACCAAAACAAAAAGCTGAAAGTTGCTAAAACGCTACGTATTGCTGAGAGGAACTGCAGAGATGGGTGATAATTCTGTGGGTTCATCGCTACGAGTGACCCCCTTTCACATAAAAGTCAAGTGATCCATTGTTAATACAAATCAGATTAAACTATTGATTATAGCTGCTTTAAACAAACGTATACTGATTCTGTGTTCTGCAATAGGAAGGCACATTGAACAATTTTGATAACCTCCTTATGCCTGTTACCCAAATGAAAAACCTTTATTCACCTTGGAGTTATTGGCTTGGGCTATTTGGTCCCTACAATCCTTGAAGATGAGTCATACTTATGTTTTATTGAGGCCACAATGACGAGTTGGGTTGAAGCACTGGAGCGTTGCGTAACAGCAGCTGTTAATGTGGGCCACCTCTGCTAAATTAACACCTCAAATTATTTTACTTATTTCTTTTTTTTAACTCTTAACTACCACAGAAAGGACAAAGGCCCCCCTGATTCTCAAAGCAAAGGACATGTAAGGCTGTCATTTAGTAACAAAATTGATCACAAAAGATTAGAGTTCAACCACCTCTGCTAGCCCTGAACCATAAACAACAAGGAGTGCTCAGGGATTGGACAGCATCAGTAGGACTGTGGTTAGGCTTAGCAGTGATATGTAGCGTGAATGTGTTTGTGTGAATATGAATGTTTGAGAGTTGAGTATTTTATACAGTATTTCTCTGCTAAAACACACGTTTAAAAAGACAATAAATTAAATATAGTTTTTTAATATTATGTGCTGTCAATCCTAGCTTGATGTTACCTGACGTCCTGGCTAAAAAACGAATATGACCTATGACAAAGTGAAAGTTATCAAAATAAGTAATGGGCATACTTTTCTCCTGTGTCACACAGTGTAATTATAGTATTTCCAATGGGTGCATTTTATGTTACAGGGAAATTGTTGTTTATGTTGCAATTACAATGCACAATTGCTTGCTCACTAAAACTTCCCATGACAAGTAAAGGTTCAAATGTCTTTTAGAGAATGGAGGAGAGAAAAGAGGAGAGGGATAATAGGCAAACAGACAGCTGCAAACTAAAATAGGTGATTTGTTCCCATCAGCGATTTTATAGCTGGATGATACATCTGTTGGATGGACGGAGGGAGGGGCATCTGTTCCGCAGCAATGTCACCTTACAAATCAATGGCTCAGAAAAGACCTGAACGAACACACACACAAACAGAGCTCATTTCTCTCTGTTTCTGTTCAAAAAGAAGTATCAATGAAATATTAGAAACTGTGCACAAAGTGCTTTGTCGTACTTTTGCTTTCTCAAGTATCCTCGTTGACATAATACATTCATACATACGTTAACCCTGAAACTTTCTTTCTGGGCCTTTACCCTCAAATAGCCCCTTCTTCTCAGAGTCATAACAGTCAAACATAAACACACACACACGTAATACACACACTGCTGACACGTTCAGTGCAGTTAAACATCCATAAATCCTCTCTCTGACTTTTTTTCAAATACCATGCAATCTACTTTCTTGTCAAAACCTGGCTCCTGCATTACCCACAATGCAACTCGTCAAGTCAACTTTATTGTCAATTCTGCAATATGTGCGAGACATACAGAGCAATTGAAACACTAAGGACACTGTTGTGGCTGGAAGCAGTCCAACAAAGGGACTAAACCGCCACGAGGGACTAAACACTGAGAGATGCATAAGCACACTGTTTTGCGCTCAAGATTGTATTGCAATGATTTATTCCTCCACACGTAAAAAACAATTAGCACTGCAGTTACCAAATGTGAAGTTACCTTGTGAGTCGAAATAAGTGCGTTAGTGTGGTGTGGCTCGCCCCCTCTCTGTCAAAGCCCAAAACACCCAGGTGAACAGGTGAAGCAAACAAATGTTATCACTTCCGCTCAAACCGCGATGAAAACGCCCACCACCTACAATATAAGTGCACAATATAATAATCAGTAAATAATATAAATGAGACCATAAACAACATACAATATGTGGCTCCTACAGACACGTACAACAAATACAACATAAAAGTTAAGAAATATATACAAATAAAGATAAAAAGATAAGTAATATGTACAAATAAGATAAAGAAAGATAAGTAATATATACAATACAGTAATAAATTCTAAGGGTGTAAGAGTATCCGTGACATTTTTTTTTACAATACTGTACGGATAAGGTAATATTTTTTTTTATTATTTATTTATTTTTATTTATTTTTTTACGTTAAATATGCAATGTAAAACAGTGGTTCACGTTTATTTTGTGTTAAACCCCCTACCACTAGATAGCTATGCTGAGACGCAGCACTAGTGTCCTTATCTTCCCTTAACAGTACCTAGCAGTGCCTGACTTTTTGCTAGAAGCTAACAACGTAGCTATGGCTGAACTTTGGCCTACTTTTAGCATATAAACATTACCTCACTAAGAACCTGTGAACCACAATCCCAAAACTGGCAGTTTGATTTTCTGTGTACTGAATTGTTTACCTAAAGTAAACTTCTTTGACTTTTATGAACATCATGTCTTTTTTTTTTTTTTTTTTTGTTCCACTACGCTTGTGTCGTCCGCAAACTTCATGATGTGGTTGATGCTGAAGGAGGGAGTGCAGTCATGGGTCAGCAGCGTGAAGAGCAGGGGGCTGAGCACACAACCTTGGGGGGGCTCCCATGCTCAGAATGGTGGTCCTTGATGTGCTGCTGCCGATCCGTACTGCCTGAGGCCCCTCACTAAGAAAGTCCAGCAGCCGGTTACATAGTGAAGTGCTGAGCCCCAGTTGAGGGATGATGGTGTTGAATGCTGAACTAAAGTCTATGAACAGCATTCTGACACATGAGTTTTTGGTATCCAGGTGGGTGAGTGCTGGGTGAAGAGCAGAACTGATTGCATCCTCGGAGTGGATTTTATGTGAGCCATGACTAGCCTTTCAAAGCACTTCATGATGATGGGGGGGCAGTGCAACGGGGCGATAGTCTCTGAAAGTGGATGGAGAGGATTTCTACATCTTCTACTCGAGGGAGTAAGGTGTGTCATGCTGTGACTTCCTTTTTAAAATGCTGTATTTTATAGCCATTCATGGTATTAACAAATGAAGGATTGAGTAATTATTACGGAGTTATTAATTCATCTACAGGTGGCAGTGAACTATCACACAGAACTGTACAGCCCAGACAAAAGACACTGTCACAAAGCTAACATTAGTGCTAAAGCATGCTACATGGACAGGACTGTCAACTTTTTAATATGCATCTAGTGAGTACTGGGTACTGCATGCTACATACTTAGTCAGTATGTGCTGCATACTGCCTACTAAAATAATGATTAAGTATGATATTACCAGCAGACTCTTCACACTGAAGTAACCTCAAACAATGCGTCTTCTCTGCATCATCACTGTATCAATGACAAAGTTACCGGTCCGTTGCCGTTGAAAAAAAAAAAAAAACATTTATCACGAATGTAAATCAAGATTATGTTATATTTCCCAGCATTCTTTTAAGGCAATTTAAAATGTAAAATGTTTTCTAGAGCACATTATATTTGTATGTATGAGTTCCCATGCTTTTCCTCTTAACTGTACCTTAGCGCCACTCACCTTCATTTGTAATTATTTTAAATATTTATTTAGTAGTCCACCATTGAGCTCAACAGTGTGGTTCCGCAAGTGAAAATTCCATTCATTTTCTCTGTATGGATTTTGATTATTAGCCATAATGTCTTAGCCTGGCTCCGCCCTCCTACGTACTTCCGCTCAATTTTCATTTTCCTTCAGTACATCATCTGGGTTTTGCAGTATATTCACAGGTTTTCTCCGGCCAATCTTTACCTGTCCAATCAGCGAACAGAGGGAGCGGCTGGGAACGATGACGTTAAGGTTGTGCGCTAGTTTGAGTTGAAGTTCCGTAATGGCGGCGGAGAAAGATGCGAGCGAAGCCATTCGGTCCGTTGTGGCAACGCTGCTGAATGTCCAGAAGTTAAAGCCCGAGCAAGAACAATCTTTGCTGAGTTGTGTTGGTGGCCGTGATGTTGTGGCCCTCCTCCCCACGGGGTTTGGGGAAACGTTTGATTTTCCAGCTCGCTCCGTTAGTGGTGAAGGAGTTGGCTAAGGCTAGCAATGTTAAGCCGACGTCAAGACCAAGCGTTAGCGATCGGTTATGGCAGATCCAGAGTGGCTCTGGGCAGATCCAATAGTTTTAAACTTCAACAGAGTACCCGCCTTCAAGGAAGTTAACACCTGTCAATGGAGAGAGGCCAGACTCTCTGTACTAATTAAAGGTATGAGAGTCTGGTAGGACCAGGCTAATAATGTCTAACTGAGCGATAACTTTCAGTGGGCAGGTTGATAATGAGACTGTGTGTGTGTGTGTACTACTGCATTTCTGTGCACATTGTAGTAACAAATGTTTGCACAAGGACTGGAAAATGAAGAAACAGCTCCCCCATTGAAGACACTTTGCCCGTCCTCACCTCCGCAAGAAGTTATTTGAGGACTTGAGTTAAGGGTTAGACTTATAATTAGGTGTTGGTTTAAGGTTAGGGAATACATGTAGTCATTGAAAGTCAAAGAGTACTGTACGTGTGAGAGAGATGAAAGGGAAAAGAACAAGGCTGACAGATGTTAATGCTCGCAGAGGATAAAATACATTGGTGTGCAGCCACAGATTGTCAGGAGGATATTATCAATCCACCTGTTTAATAGGCATCAAGGTGAACCTATTTACAGACACAATATGTAGCATATTCTGTTTGAATGAATGACAAACTCTGTTTGCTTGTTTCCCTGTCTTTCAGTCTGCCTTTGGATGAGACTCAGACTTGGAGACAGCATTAACACGCAAGACGACAAGACACATCGAAGGGAAGACAAAGAAGGTATTTGGGCAGACTTTGCTGTAGGGCCACACGATTAATCGAATATTAATTGCGATCACGATTTTTGCCTCCTACAATTAAATCCATATGATCGATTTGATCGTATTGACGTTTAAAATGTGTGCTCCGCTCCTATTAAACTCTGCTAGTAGCCAGCTAGTGCTGCGCCAGCAGTGGCATTTCGCACAGCCGTTCACTGTCACGGTGCATTTGGACCAAAAGAAGGGTTGTGCGGTGGGGGGGGTGTCAATGAAACGGCCCATTTGTGTGACGTCCTGTTGGGTTTGTTGGCTTTAACCCCCCCAATATAGCTCAAGTAGACTTTATATTTCACAATTACTGTTTTCCGTCCGATCGTTTAAAGACCTTGACGTTTCCGACCGCACTTGAAGGCAGCTTTATTTCACAGGAGAGAGAGAGAGAGAAAGAAAAAGAGACGAGCGAGACATGGTCAGTGCTTTGTTCGTGTGGGAATCATTCAGCTGTTACACAAACTGCCGGGCAGTACAGTGCCTGTGTTTCTTTTTTTTTTTTTTGTTTACCCTTTTAGTGTTTTAAAACCTACTTGTGGCAGCGATAAAGGCCGTGATACTTCCCGTTTACTGTACACAATTCTCACACCGCCTCAAACCAGAGCTCAAAACACACTGGCTAGTTTGATCGGCGGTTACATGATTAGCCAACGCAGAGTGGAGTCTGGTTGCGTTTCTCCAAAAATTGAGTCGGTCTCAACTTTTGGCTTTTTTTGCGTGCAAATACAGTATATGGAGTGCAAATATACAAATTCAAAACATACAAAATGGCAAAAAATATAAACAGGTTAACAGAAAGGATCATATGAGTAGTTGTGTAAAGCTGTATGTATCTACAAACACCAAATCTGATAAAGTGTATAAGATTCATTCGAAATGTTAATGATTATGTCCATGATATCATATATATGTTATACAGAATATATGTAATATCCCAAACTGGAGTCCTGGAGTGGAGTAGTACTTATCCTGACTTGTAAGTAGCCTGATAAAACCAAGACAGATTGCAATCCGATTAGTGATATGGCTAACAAAGAAGCATACACAGGATGTGACTACATGTAAATGAAAGCGTTTAAATCAGGATTTTTGTCCAGATACAAGACATGTAGTTCATTCTTCGCAAACTACATTTCGTCAAATTTGTGTGCAGCATCACCGAATGCCGAAGAAGAGAGATTCCCATTCGTACGATTCATGGATTCAAGCCCTCTATGATGACAGGCTTTTGGCTCTGCCCTTAAATGTATCCTTTCGGAACAGGTATTAACAACTTAGGCTTGAACGTGTTTGAACAGAACAGCCCTCCGTTTGTTTCAAGCATACCCCAGGCGCGTAGTCAGTCATGGACCAGCGCGGCACTGGCCCGCCCACTTTACTCACTGGCCCGTCCAGCCAAGTTTGATCAAAATACATTTTTGTTATGAAAAATATTCAAATGTATTTACAAAAAAAAAAAAAAAAAAGGAAAAGAAAAGAAACCGTAACAAAACTAGTTGTGTGTGTTTTAATGTGTCTTCTCTTGTGATTAAAACGAAACAAGGTCAAACAATTAGAAAGCCTTTGGAACATAGTGTAAATAAGGACAAGCTTTTCTGCAGCATGTGCAGACATTTCCCCGGCGCAGCTGACAGCCCATCAGCCAGAGAGGAGTGTGTTTGAGTGCTGGCCTTCACAAAGGTACACATTAAGTAAAATGTGTTTCATGCTTCTTACGTTATTATTTAAGTAACCTAGTACCCTTCCTATTTAGTAAGAAATCTTGAACGATGATGATGATGGCTTCTAGCTGAAACCGCATTTGTGTTTTGCCCACATTAAATAAGAAGATAACTTGTCTGTGAGTGACGTTTTTAGTTTTCTTTGATCCTGTCACTGCCGTGGACTCGATACACTGTCTAAGATTTGGCGCCTTGCTGGCCACTTTTCATTATATCTTTTCAGAATTCAAACAATGCTTGGCTGGAAGTTTTTCATTCTTTGATTTTCTTTTACTGCTGGTAGCGCATTTGCTGCTCATGATCTGACCATAGTCCTGAAGCAACAATGCTGTTAAGAATGCACAAAGGATATGTTACATGTGCGATTTCTGTCTGATGTAGGCTATTCTATGTCATTCAGTATGTAAACGCCTTCTCTGCTGTTTGGGTTCATGTTTAGTTGCTTTTAACATTTTTATAAATTTTATAACAGTGCTGTGCAGAGCCAGTGCTGCTATTGCCGTTGTAATGCAGTATGTTGGAAGGTCAAATTGTTGCTGTTGTTTTCAGTTTGTCCTTTTTTGCTTCTTCTACATCTTTTTGAAAATGGCCCACTCACTTTTGTACTGGCCCGCCCAAAATACTATTTCTGCCTACGCTGCTGGCATACCCCAACCTTTAATCTCTGTAATTGTTGACCCTGCTGTCAGTTGAAACTGAAATCAGATAAGGTACCTTTTGTGGTTGTTGCGTGTTACTTTTCTTACTTTGTTACTCCAAAATGTCACATTTGCTGGAAGTACTAGAAGCAGCACTGCCTCAAGCTTGAGGTCTGAGCAAGTTTCAAAACAAAGGAGGCCATGTAATCCTTTAGCTGCAGTTATTACCAAAAATCTGATTCAGAGCGATTTGGTTACCTGTGCTGTGGACATACTGTAAATGACTAAAGGAGCAGGTTTGGGCAAGAAGAAACATCTGAAGCCTCAGGCAACTCAGGATTCCTCACATTCATCTACAGGACTTCAGAGATTCTCTGGAGTTTCAGTGTTTAAGACAGGAAATTCATAACATGCTGCTCATTACCAGCCTGTCGTTTTAGGGTGGGGTCACCATCAGTATCTCTTTTCCTTGAAACTGACTTTTCCCCTCAAACGAGAGGGGATTCGACACCGCAATCAGCATGTTTACAACAAATTTACCACGTGCCTCAGAGCTTTTTGCTCTTGCTCAAGGAAAATATAATTTTCATGTGACATTCAGATGGTACTGTGGCCTGAAGATAGTCACAGAACTGGGTGAAACTGGAATGCACAGTTTTGGGGCTATGTCGCCCCACACCACCACAACGCCTCATGTGACTCCTGTTCACTTAACACGTACTGTATATTGGCTAAATGTTTACTGGCAATTTTGGATGCCAGTATACCAGTATAACGTCTAAATAATCATCTTAGATGATCTGCCTAAATGATGACTGGGACAATAAAACAAGGTGAATATTTCCGTTTGTGCAAAAAAACCACAGGAACAAAAAAATGTCAAGCTGATACACTGCACCTGTTCAGGGTTGAAAGTTCTGTAATTAAATAAAAATGTAATAAAAACTTCAGACCACAAGGCCCAGACGAAAGAATCGCTGAATGCTAAATATATGGTTTCAAGATAAAGGATTCTGGCTCAAATACATCTAACACTGATTATATACCAGACAACTAATCAAAGCTGATACTGTATGATCATAAATAAATGAGTCATAATAACATATTACATGCTAGGACTTCTTTATATACAGCTATGCAGTGTTCTGAGCAGCCTGAAATAGAACGCACCAGGTGATACAACACTCATTATAATCCCAAGAGACTTGAGACTTGACTTGGACTCTAGCTGAGAGACTTGTGAGCATCACTGGTCTGTTGGTCCACCAATTTGGTCAAGACTAAAATATTTCCAGCTACGTAGAACACAAACACATTACTTGGAACCCGATAAGATTGATTGTTGTGTGATATGTGACCCCGCCATTCTCGTGTGATATAGCAATATCGCAACAATCCAGCCACCGTGCAAGGTAAACAGCGACGCATAAATACTGCTAAATAAAAGTCTCCCCAAACACAATAAAATTGCCATCTCTATTTTAAGCAGTGAGAGTTGGGGACAAGCGGCACCAAAGGTTCTGCTGCTGCTACCTCTAAACCCCTTTTCCTGTGGTGCAAAATAAAGCATCAGCCAGTTGGAGGCTGGTGGATGAACACCAGGACGTAGACTAATGATTTTGTTACCATGTAATGGTTCAGTCAACAAAGTAAATGTATATCACATACAGTTCTTTCCCTCTTCTACCTAAATCATGTATCACGTACTGTACATATATCCCCATAGCCAATGATAATGTATTATTTTCAGTACTGGTTGTCTTTGCATCTTTGCAAGTCCACCCCAAAACATCTACATCTATATGACAGCACTTACAACATATTTCAATCTCACTCACATGCAATGATAAACTCAATCCAACCAAATTCAGGTTAACCACAGCCTAGAAGATCAGTAAAGTGAGCCTTGCAGCCAAAACAGAAATAGAAAAGCAACCTCGAAGACCCCAATAGGTAAACATTGGTGAAACAATGGTTTATTTTTGGCATCCAAGTCTGACACGTCTCGATTTTTAAAACCGTTCCAGCTCACAACAATGTTACCATATAACAAAGTTGTAGACCGACAGATATTGTTTCAGACGCTCTGCAAAGGAAATGCATTCACGCACTGAATGTGCTGCCTCGTCCTCTCAGTCGCTACCCAGAGCTCATGACCATAGATGAGGGTTTGAGCGTAATTGACCGGAAAATTGAAAGATTAGCCTTAAGACTCAGCTTCGTATTCAACTTAACAGTCCGAATAAGCATGTAGCGCTGCTGCAGCTGCACCAATCCCTCTAACCCTCACTCAGCCAAAAACTATATAGTATTAAGTTGCTGTGAGCTGTAGCCTGCATTCACCACTTCTAAACAGAGGCAGAACATAACGTAATGGAGAACGTGAGAAAATCTCAGAGCTGAACCGGGCAGACCCATCCGTTTTCATCATACTCACCCTGGGTCGGGTTCATTAAGTCTACTGCTTACTAACTTACAACACTAATAACATTACCGTCGCCGAAATACCCCCGCGAATCAAATCCACTACTTCACCATTAACAGTCAAGCCACTAAACCTGTATGGAAATTAACACCTCTGATGGTTAACGATCATATGACACAAGACAACACTGTGTGTCTCTCTCTTTCTCTCTCTCTGCGCCCCACACACATAAACAGTCCGGTTCTGGTGGTTGATGAGAGCAGATATACGCTGATTAGCTCTCATAATGGGCCAGGTGGGTAGCGCACTGCCATGAGCCCATGACGCTAATGTCTGATTACTCCACACTTTCATTTTGATTACACTCTAAATCTGCAGTGTTCTCTGTCAGGTAAATCTGTAAGTTAGTAGCAGGCTATACAGTGGAGTTGCATATTAAGTGGTTTGGACTCCTTCTGTAAGTAATTTTGGGGTAGAATTTGGTTTTGATGAATTCTACAAACAGCAATACCACAGGCCAAGGAATGGACCCGTTCCAAACAGGCACATTTTCAACGGGCACTGTACTAGTAAGGATAATTAATCACAGTTGGATGGCTGGTTTGTGGTTGGGCATTTTTTCTGCATGCGGAAAACTTGCAAATGACATGTGAATTCAAAAGACTTTTGAGTTTTCATATTTGAAAAAAAGTATTTGAGTCATGTTCTGCAAGCACATGTCCAACTCTGTCCAAAGGTAACAAAATCCACCTATTAGCACCTCTCTAATTAACACATGAGATATAGTGTGTTATTTGGGGGGTTATGTGCAAGACTATTTCTTGGCTGGGACCAGTACCCTCAAATGGCACTTCAGTTTTTGTACAAATTATACAAAATAAAATATAATGCATCAACTGGTGACAAAAGTTGGAAAGAGCAAGAGTAGCTGTTTCCCACTGTTTCTAGTCTTTATGCTGAGCTAAGCTAACCAGTAACCACCTAACCACCTTTTATATTTACCGTACAGTGAAACTACTTTCAATGTTCGTCTCACTTTTTCTCCCCGTTTCCCCTCTCTCCCTTTTTTTTTCTCTAATCAGTACATCCTTATGTTTTTTATTTTTGCTTCTACAATTTCTAAATGATATGTTCATTTTAATTTCCTTACAGGGGACATTATTCAATAACCAAAACTGCACCCGACCCACCATCACAAGACCTACGTTATATTTAACAGATTAATCGGAAGCTTTTCAGGTCAAATCGAAATGATCCCAGAAGGCATCTGTGGGGAATTCATGTCAGAATGGAAACTTTCTTGCCAAAATAGAAGTAAAAATGTTCACGGAGAAAATTTTATTTTATTTTCAAAAAGAGCAAAGTTAGAAATGTTTGTCTCACCTCCTTTGCTTCCTTCATATGTTCAGCTTAGGAGGCTCAAGGCCCATTAGGTCTGTGTCCAGCCCCCACTCCCAACATCATCCCTTCTTCATCCGCTCATCATCTCACACGCCTATCTGCTCATATTCATCCTTTCTCCTCTTTCCTTTCTCTATCGGCTTGTGCTTTCATCCTTCTCTTAAGCCATTTTCGCACACAGGAAGTGCATTATGTAATTCTTACACAAACCCCACAAACTCTGAACCTGCTTAGTCCATCTTGTGAAGGGCTCATTGCATGGGTAGAATCTGGTCTCAAATGCAAGTCTCCTTCAAAAACAACCCCAAGGCAAACTCTTGTGTTTGTGACCAAATTAAAATGCCTTTTATTTGACAATATGCATTTAAAATGACCAACGTGTTGCGACCGACATAAGTCTTCTTTCTTCATGGTCACTGTTAGCAGTACAAGGAACAAGAAAGTGATACATCATCATTAGGGAGAAAGAAATAGGAGAGAAGAGGAGGTGGAGGGAGTATAGGAGAGAGAGTGGGGATAATGAGAGTGGGGAAGTCACGGTTCCATTTTCTCAAATGTGACTATTATTTGCCACTGTTCATCACACCCCCACCGGGCCTGTCAGTCACCGCCTACCAAGAGTCTGGGTCTGCCGAGGTTTCTTCCTAAAAGGGAGTTTTTCCTAATGGTCAGCTAATGCTTGCTCTTGGGGGAATTACTGTAATTGTTGGGATTTTGGAATTTATAGAGTGTGGTCTAGACCTACTCTATCTGTAAAGTATCTCGAGATAAATCTGTTATGATTTGTTACTATAAATAAATTAAAAAATTAAAAAAAAATAATTGAAGGGGTTCAGTCTATAGTTCCATATATTAAAATACAATTATTTTCACATTATGAAAGTGATATTTTACAAAAAGGGAAAAAGTCTGTCACAATTAAAGCTGAGTTATTTTGTCACTTTCAGTGGTACAATCCCAAAAGTCTTGCATTGGAGTAGTTTTTTTTTTTTTTTTTTTTTTTGCCCCTCTGATGTCCTTTTCAACCACTTCCAACACCATAGCCATGTCCCAACTCCCAGTTTGTGCATCCCCGATTCCTCTCCTCGGCTTGAATCTCCTGTGGGCAGGACTAAGACGAAGTTGAGGAAGAGACGCAAGGAGAGAGGAGTTGAGGCAACAGGCATTTAACAAAGTAAAATGACTTCTGCATAGTATACACTGGTGTATCCTTGATTATAGCTCCTCTGGGGAGTGTCCTCAATCCTAGCTCCTCGATCTTTGCTGTGCATTTTTAGGAATTGGGACTTCCTTCAAGATGACGCAGTGATATTGATTTCTGGCTCACAAGCCGGAGGATCGAGGAGTCAAAAGAGGTACAAATTTAGGAATTGGGAAAGGCCCGATGATTTTCAGTTTGTTCCGGTTGCCATGTCCCTGATAACCTCCTTGTTTCACAGAATCAATTGAATTTACTTCACAAATCCTGTAACGTTTTTTAGTGATTGTTGCGGGCAAAAATCCTTGATTATGCGGCACGTTTTCTTAAAAACTGCGATGAAATATGCGGGATATTTATGCAATTTTATGCGATGAAATTGTGGGAACTTGCAAAAATTGCGGGAACTGTGGTTTGATGAAAAAGAGAAAAAAAAAGTGATTCCCCCAACACCCTGCTTTCCGATGATGTTCACGTCGCGTAATTACATCACTTCATAACGTCACTTCATAATGTCACTTCATAACGTCACTTCATAACGTCACTTCATAACGTCACTTCATAACGTCACTTCATAACGTTCCTGCTGCTCTTGTGTGAAGTAAATACATTTTTCAACTTTGTGCTAAAATATATGGGACTTTTTTGCAACAAAAATGCGGGGGATTATGAAATCATGCAAGCCCCGCATATTTTGTGTGGAAAACGGCAATTTATGCGGCGAAAGTGCAGCGTATTTGAAAAAATGCGGGCCCCGCATAAATATGCGGACTTTGGCTGATTATGCATTGAATTATGCGATCGCATAATCACGTTTTTCCGGAGGAACTGAAAATACCAGTGCTAATCATTCCCCTGCAAACAGAGCTGGGTAAATTGCCCGGATCCCGGGCTTGCCTGCTCTCCACGCTCACTGAAGCTGTTAATCCAGTTCAAGCTTGAGTGGAATCTTAGAGCCGCCGCACAGAGAAATGCACATAATGTAATTTATAGTAAGAAGGCACAACTGTGAGATGGGTCGATACATTTGCAAAAATGTGTCAACTTTCATGCAGTCTGGGGGATGCCACAGGTAGAAGCTGCAGGCTCATGACCCTCTAGCTTTGAACTCCCGAGGGAGTGATGCAGATAATCAGCCTCAGCTTGGCAGCGTCTTAGCAGGAGCACAGACAGGTTTCCTCAGCAGTGGCGCACTGCACTGACTTTGTGTTTTTCATGTGCACGTGCAGGTCAAGCACCATTATATCGTGTTGAGATTTATTCACAGGGATGAGCTACATGCCCCCGAGTCCCAGGCACAATTCCACATGCATTTAAACTTCATCCCAAATTTAATGAAAATCCATGCCAGTTAATATGTAAATGATCAAAAGTCTGCATATTATTTTCAGGGTGTACATTAATGGGAAAGGCTGTCTGTGTTTGGAGTAGGGCTGCAACCAATGATTATTTTCACTTTCTATTTTTTCAATCATTTTCTCGGATAAATCAATTAGTTGTTTGGTTTTTTTATATGACAGGAAATGGTAAACAATGTCCATGAGTGTTTTCCAAAGCCCAAGATGACGTCCTCAAATGTCATGTTTGTCCACAACTCAAAGATATTCAGTTTACTGTCAAAGAGGAGTAAAAAAAAAAAAACTAGAAAATGTTCACATGTTACAAGCTGGAATCAAAGACTTAACTTTTCTTTCTTAAAAAATGACTCAAAGTTGATTGGCAGTTAATTTAATAATCGACAACTAATCGATTAATCGGTTAATCTTTGAAGCTATAGTTTAGAGTGGACAATGCTGATCACTAAACAGTTTCAGATGCCCTTTTTATCAGCTGTTCCATCCATCCGTCCATCTATTTATCCATCTATCTTTGTTCGCATGGTTGAACGGCATCTGAAATCTGTTTGGTTTGTGTCTGAATTTATGAGTGATTTGGCCCAGCATGAGGAATGTAAACGTAACACACATGAAAGAGCAGCTGTGTGTGTGTGTGTGTGTGTGTGTGTGTGTGTGTGTGTGTGTGTGTGTGTGTGTGTGTGTGTGTGTGTGTGTGTGTGTGTGCGTGCGCGCGCGCGCGCGCAACTCTTACATGAGCAAGTGCATGCACATGATCTCTCTAAATCTACAGTTTATCTGACTAGGTGCCAAGATAACCATAGAGCAATAGATAAATCCCAGCAGCAGGTGTGTATGCGCACACCCACCAATAAGCTTAAAAAACTACACCCCTATATGTGTGTGTATCTGACAAAATATGTGCGGAGACTCTTTCTCTGCGTGTGTGTGTGTGTGTGTGTGTGTGTCTGGAGACAGTACAGAACTGCAGGCCAATTCAAACAAACCACAACCAACACCGACCTCATCGCTTCAACGCAAACACAGAAATTTAATATTTCTGCGATCAGAAATGAGAAAATATTTGGAATATCACCCGGAACATCAGCAGCAGCAGCACAATGTTGTGGCAAGGCAGTGGGATGAGTCCTCCTTTGTTTTAGTTTTAGAAGTAATCCACCCCATCCCTCCCATGAAAAGGCATCATCGGATGTATATAAAGATCGGCGACGTGTCTCCACTTCCTCCCACTGTACAAAAATAAAACCCAAATCTTACGGATAAGGGCACCGCCATCTTTTAATTTTGGAGCCAGACAGTAGTGATCAGGCGATGGAGCCTCGGTATCAAAGTCCTGCCCAAACACCCGCCCGACCAACTGCGAGTTAAACACAGCTGTCAATCATGATGTTTCACCCCGTTTTTATAGCATCAAATAACTAGTAAAAGCCAAACTTATCAGAACAATTCACACTTCCACAAACATCAGCGTGATAAGAACTACCTAAAATGACAGAAAATGTATTTGACGTGTACTTACATTTTTCTTAGTTTGGCCCATGCTCCAAATCCGCTAACATGGAGGGGATGGGGTTTATGACCTATAATGTAGCTAGCCACCAGGGGGCGTTCCTGATGTTTTGGCTTCACTTATACAGTGGGTGCGTCAACCCCTAATATGCATACAATATAAATGCAGCAATTCACACTATAGGGTTCTGAGTAACATACAAAAAAAAATCATGTTTTTATTCTCAGTTTACCATCTACAGGGTGAGAGGCGGTAGAGTGGTATCTGTGTGTACGTGATAGATTTCAGTGAAGCTGTAATGTAACCTCATTGGGGGCTGGTGATAACTTGCCCCTAATTGGCAAGAATAGTTGAACACCTCAACTATATTCTGGTGTAAAGGGCATGACAAGAAAAAGTGGTGTTTACCGGCAGTAGTAGAGTAGCGTGTTAGAGCAAGACAGACACCAGCCTGATTAACGTGAAGTATTTATAGAGGCAGCCTGGTCGAAGCAGCAGAAAGGGAGCCAACCAGTGGATATAGGCCAAGATGGGGAATAGGAGGATAAGCTGCATTTTAGCATCTTTTAGTTAATTGTTTTGGTTTTTGTCAGTCTGAATAACCTCATATTCAGCAGTAGCAGGCAGCTGCATAAACCCGCTGGACACTACCTGCTTAGCACCAACCAGCAGATAGACACAGTTCACGACTAGCTGGTGATCATAGAGGAGCATTCAGGTACACAAACCTTGTTTTACTAAAGATCCATATGTCAGTTGCAGTATACATACTCCGAGGTCCTGGACAATGTCATAAAAATGTGACATACAGTAACTAGTAACAGTAAAAAGAAATATATAAATAAATATAAAGTTTAACAAAAATTTCGTAAAGTCAGCAACAACATTGAAAATATATCTCAAAACCTACCTATTTTACCTGCTTAGACTCTGTATCTCCTACATTACAGTAATTTTTTTTACAATAGTGGCCTTTACCTCTTATATTAGAGTACAGCCCTTCATTTTAACACAATTCTCACTCCCAACTCTGCACATACGTACGCTTGGTTGGGCCTTGACGTCATTTTTTTTAACCCTCTGGGTAACTTTTCAATGTGCAGCGTTTGGTTAAGTTTAGGAAACAAAACTACTTGGTTAGATTAAAAAGAAAAAGATTGTGGTTTGGGTTAAAATAAGCAGGTTTGTTACGTAACTTACGTACATGACAACATACATAAGTCAATCTTGACTTTTGGTTTCACATGGGACACGAATAGCGGTCTTCTGGGTGAAAGTTGTGCGTTTGTATGAACCAACTCTTTTTCCTATGCAGATTCTTCATACTACGTAATCTCACAGCTCTGCGGTTGAAGCCAGGCACGTCTCCTACAGTCCCTAAAGGGTTGCGTCGGTATCAGACACTGAGGGCCACTGACCAAGCTGCTGTATTTGACGATTTGGGAGTGAGAACAGGTTGTTCATTGCTAATTTCCCATGTTCCACAGGTAATGCTAACTCAAAACATCCTCCATGTTTCCCTGTTGTCTTGATAAATTCAGTGAAATGTCTATTTCTACAGCACTAATTCCATCAGCACAGCAACAGAGTCATGGCGTTCCACTTTTCCTCTTCCCCCCCTAACAGTCAGTACGTTTCCATGCACAGCAGTAACCGGGGTATGGTCTTAAACCGGTTAAGTGAATGACCGGGTTATGCCAGTTCTCCCCATATACATGAGCGGGGAAGAATGGGGAGAATGACAGTAGGTGGCGCTCTGCCAACGCACACCACTTTTTCTTCCGGTTGACCTATGTCAAAGTTACACAGACAGATCACAAAATTTGTACAATTTAATAACTTAATGTTTCATTTACATTTACACTCTTGTTAGCTAGCTAGCTAACTAACATTAAAGTTGAAATCCGGTGCAAAATGAACCTAGGGGTTAATAACGCATTTGTACTGAGTCGACCGTTCTCTGGGATATGTTTTCATGCTAATCGAATGTAACCAGTTTTAGCGCAAACTGCTAATTAGCTTATAACGCTAGCCGTGGCACTCGTAAAGTAAAAAGAAATCTCTATTTCTACACCACTAACAAGGCTCAAAATAGCACCACACTTCCACGGTAGCATAATGAGGGTCCCTACATGTAAACCGAAGCAATGAGAACTTTGTAAGTGTACAGACAGTGTATTAAAAAGATAGTTTATAAAGACAGTACTGTTCGCGTATGCAGGCAGGCGCCATCTTGGAAAACAGTCACAATCATTTGAACGACCTACGCCGTGCAACCAGTAACATAGCTCAAGCACGGCCAACTTGGTACAAATGTGTCATTAACCCCTAGGTTCATTTTGCGCCGGATTTCTCCTTTAGCGTTAGCCAGGAGCTGCAGCGGGGGCTGCTAGCTCCCTCCGCTCTTTTGCGGACACATAGCGTTGACAGACCCAGAGATGTACAGTCGGTTCAGCCATCTCCCGATGTCCGCCTCGGCAAGGAGTAAAACAGATGGACCGCATGCTCTTTGCTGCCGATGGCCCGCTGATTCGGGTAACGCTGTTTTCTTGTATGGTGTCATAGTAATGACAGCGCGCTAACGGAGTATGTCCGGTTCAAAAGTTGAAGCATGCACAGACGCTTAAACCGATCATAGCCCGGTTAAAGTGTATACTTGGAGGGATACCCCGGTTACTGAAGGAGTTCTCTACCTCTGTTTCAACCAGGGTAATGTGTTTACATGGCGTTTGAGAGATTAGGGGATTGCCTTAACCCGAATATAATAGTTTTTCTAAACTGCATGTCAACGTTACGATGCATATAACTCAACACTTCCTCCTGAATTTTCTTCCCTTTATATATATGCTTTTATTGTGAAAAAACATCAGGAAATCAGAAGTACAGCAAAGACCATGGATAAAGTGGATGGATGGATGGCAAAGAAGAAATTATTAATTGAAATGAAAACAGTATTTCTGTTAAAAAAAGAGAAACTGAGAGCAGCAAATGGAATTAGTGCTGTGGAAGCATCCAGAGAATTGGGAGGAATAAGAGGATGAAAAGAAACAAACATAAAAAAACTGTTATTTACCAGGACAATCAGGAGAGGCAGTAGTAAGAGGAGAAATTGAAATTTGAATATGTCCGAGAGACAAAAAGAGGCTTGGGGTGAAATAAAGGTGAGAGAAGATTAAGCTATTTTAAGAAGTTGGGATGAAAAGGACAGTGATCAGCAAATCACTGTCTTACCTCTGAACTAATTGTAACTGGGACGCCAGTCTGGTAATCTGCTGGCAGTAATGCTTAATAAGGCAAGCCAACTGCTGTCAAACACTACAGAAGGAAAGGAAGCAAACCAACTCAGACTTTTGCACATTCAAGTTACTATTTTAGTCAGTCTCAGACAAAAATCTTAATGTCCAAATGGAAATAAATAAGAAATAACGAAAGACATTATGAACGGTCAAACTACTTTCTGTTTATCCTGGCATCAAATTAAACCTTGTGAAATCATTTTTCAGTGCAGAGATCTGCAGACTGTACACAACCCTAAATCTTTTTTTTATATCAAATATTACACCCATGACACCACCAATACAGTAAATAATTTAATGTATGAGCTAAACAGACAGAAGCAGTCATTTGGGTGAAATGTGGACAAGTGGACAAAACAAAGTTTTATCATCCATCGTTCAAGTCTACACGGGATTGGTATTAGATGCTAAAAACGTGTCACTTTAATAAAGGTTTTTCAGATGCAGAAATATAAGTTATCAGCATTTAAAGTTTTACATTTTTTACTTAGGAAGTGCTGAGTTTCTTCCTTTAGCAAAGTGATGAAGAAAACTGCCACTCCCTGCACTCTTTAAGCCCCCCCCCCCCACACATACACACACACACAAACACACATTTATTGTGGCATCCCAACTGTACGGAAGTCCTGACTTCTTAATCAGAATCAGAAATGGTTTTTATTGCCAAGTACGTTTTTTAACACATACAAGGAATTTGTTTTGGTGTTGTTGGTGCACATCACACATTCTCTAAATGTAATAAACAATATAAGTATAGGTATAAACAATATAAGTATAAGTATATGTACACAGTATGTATTAAATTAAAAATAAAGATAGAAATAAAATTAAATAAATAAATAAAGAGCAAAGAGCAGTACAGCAGAGAGAACAGTGGCATGAAGAGCCAGGTGGAGAGTCAGGGTGGTTTCCGGGCCTTGTTAATAAGGCTAGTGGCGGAGGGGAAAAAGCTGTTCATGTGGTGTGAGGTTTTGGTCCTGATGGACCTCAGCCTCCTGCCAGAGGGGAGTGGCTCAAAGAGTTTGTGTCCGGGTTGGGAGGGGTCAGCCATAATCTTTCCAGCACGCTTCAGAGTCCTAGTGGCGTAAAGGTCCTGGAGCGGCGGCAGATTGCAGCCAATCACCTTCTCTGCAGACCGAATGACACGCTGCAGTCTGCCCTTGTCCTTGGCAGTGGCAGCAGCGTACCAGATGGTGATGGAGGATGTGAGGATGGACTCAATGATGGCTGTGTAGAAGTGCACCATCATTGTCTTTGGCAGGTTGAATTTCTTCAGCTGCCGCAGGAAGTACATCCTCTGTTGTGCTTTCTTGACGAGGGAGCTGATGTTCAGCTCCCACTTGAGGTCTTGGGAGATGGTAGTTCCCAGGAAGCGGAAAGACTCCACAGTGTCAATTGTGGAGCCACAGAGGGTGATGGGGGCAGGTGGGGCTAGGTTCTTCCTGAAGTCCACAACCATCTCCACTGTCTTTAGAGCGTTGAGATCTAGATTGTTTTGGTTGCACCACTTCACCAGGTGGTCAGCCTCCGACCTGTAGGCGGACTCGTCTCCATCAGAGATGAGTCCGATGAGGGAGGTGTCGTCCACGAACTTCAGAAGCTTGACGGACTTGTGACTGGAGGTGCAGCTGTTGGTGTACAGGGAGAAGAGCAGAGGCGAAAGAACACAGCCCTGAGGGGATCCGGTGCTGATGGTCTGTGAGTTGGAGACGTGTTTCCCCAGCTTGACATGCTGCTTCCTGTCAGACAGGAAGTCAGTGATCAACCTGCAGGTGGAGTCAGGCACACCAAGCTGGGAGAGCTTCTCCTGGAGCAGAGCCGGGATGATGGTGTTGAAGGCAGAGCTGAAGTCCGAAAACAGGATCCTGGCGTAGGTTCCTGCAGAGTCCAGGTGCCGGAGGATGTAGTGTAGTGCCAGGTTTACTGCATCGTCTACAGACCTGTTGGCTCTGTAGGCAAACTGCAGGGGGTCCAGGAGGGGGTCGGTGATGGCTTTGAGGTGTGAAAGCACAAGGCGCTCAAAGGACTTCATAACCACAGAGGTCAGGGGGCGACGGGTCTGAAGTCATTAAGTCCTGTGGTCCTTGGCTTCTTGGGGACAGGGATGATGGTTGAGGTCTTGAAACAGGCTGGCACGTGACATGTCTCCAGTGAGGTGTTAAAAATGTCTGTGACCACTGGAGACAGCTGATCAGCGCAGTGCTTCAAGCTTGATGGGGAGACAGCATCCGGTCCAGCAGCTTTCCTGGGATTCTGTCTCATAAAGAGTCTGTTGACATCCCTCTCGTGGATGGAGAGAGTCGTCACTGAGGTGGGTAGGGGGTTGGAGGTGGAGACCTTTTAAGGAGGGCATTGTTGGGGGGGCCCAGGACCCTGCTGAGGTGAGGGAGGTGTCGTGGGGCATGGTGTCAGGACTGACCTTTTGTCTTTCAAATCGACAGTAGAACTCGTTCAGGTCGTTGGCTAGGTGTCTGTCATCGAAGGAGTGGGGGGTTTTAGGCTTATAGTACATTTCTTTATTATTCTTTGCTTTATAATCAAAAAGGACATGGAAATCTCATCTTACAATATGGGACCTTTTAAGTTTGTCTACTTTAAAACCTCAAGTTATGTCAACAAATGGGGACAATATACTAAGTTTGATAAACTTAGCCTAGAACACTAAACTGCTTTAAGTAAAGTACAAATGACTGTTTGGCTTATTCATTTCAGCTTTCTACATTTTAACAGTTTCCAGTCTGTCGGGTTCACACTCAAAGTCAGCAGCCATCCTTCACTTTGCAGATAATCTGAGGAGGACGATAAAAACTAAAGTACACTAACCAGAATCACTGCTGAGAAAAACTGTGATTAGTTTAGTTTCACATGATAACAAGAACAAAAGTGAATCATGTTATTTACACTTTAATTGAGTATTATGTACTAAAGAGGTTTGAGTCGTGATTCACTCGGATCTTTAACCCGAGTCTTTAAATTGACTCACGAACCGCAAGTCTCTAGTATCATTAACTCGGATCAGTTGAGCCCTACTACAATTCAATCTAAAATGATAACAGCGCCACACACAAACCTCTTGCAACATTAGCTACTACTAGTCCTAGCCATCTTAGCTGCAAAAAGCTTTATAATTTACAATTTCATAGGCAACTACAACTCCACAAGTCCACTCAAGTGACTGAGTGAGCAGAGAGACAGTCTGAGACAGCTTATCCGACCCGCAGACTCACAGCCGGAAGCTCGCAGATCATGGGATTCATTCGAGAACTCACGAGACCTCGATGACTCGCGCGAGTCAGTCAGTCCCGCAAATCAGCTGCCTACGTTGTCATGAGTGGATCTGATTCAGACGAGTGTGTGAAGTCTCTCCTTGAGCTCAGGGTAAAGCAAATCCACAACAAAATCCATTCTTTCACTTCTGAAATAATGTACAATGTTCTGCACGTAGCCTAGCTAGGCTTACTGTCGGTTTGGTGTATAAATGTAGTATGTTAAAATTAGGTCAAGCACATTATTATAATAATAATGTATTTACTACGGGCATTTCTCCGTTCCTGTTTCTGTCTACATTGAAAGCCTATATATTGCTTAGGCTACACTAATTTAAGACAATAAATAAACAGTTTGGCTCAAAATGCTTTCTTTTCCGTGACTAAATGGCTCTCCTGTGAGCAGCTGAATGAGGTGGCGAGTGGGCGCGCGCAGTAGGACGGAGTTTCCTTGGCAATTTAGCAATACTGACTCAAGTGATTCAAGTGACTCGCACAACCCGGTTCAGTTTAGTGAGTGACTCAGAATCCTTACAAGGAACCAGGTTTGCCAGGCCTATTATGTACATACTTAAAACAACTGCAAAAATGAACGAGTTTCAAAATAAGACGGCAACTAAAAGAAAACACATACACAGGGGAGACAGACAGGACAGAAGCAACAATGCAGCAAACACAAGGGTTAGTAAAGTAGCAGTAAAGTAACATTTAAAAATTAAACATTTAATTTAAAAATTATAAATAAACTTAAGTTTTAAGGACATATAACAAAATATAGCCAGTTGTCCTACAAAAAACGCTTCGTGTCGCCTCTCTAAATAAATATTCTGACCCCAATGATATGCGTCAGTGCCTGAGGTTCCCTGAACCCGACCTTAGTAAACACACACTGGGCTGAAAGACACAACTGTTTGGTCCAGTGAGGACCACTAACAGTGTCTGCCCAGATTTCCGTAAACACTCTAAACAGCAGTCCAAATGCAGTGGTGCTTTTGGCACAACAATGAAATGTGGAATTAGGAATAAACTGTATTGGTCTTTCATATTCGTATTGCAACAGGTAATAAAAGTCTAACCCTGAATTAAGATCGTCCAGCTGCACTCATAATCAATATCACACAGGATTAACTAAAACCAAAAATACACCCCTGACCCATTTGTTGAGACCTCGCGGCTCCAACCAGAAACCTGCTGGCTCAGGAAACCCCAACTGTATCAAACTGAGAAGGTGGCCATGGACGGTGTGCGTTGCAGTTACCGCGGAGACCCCACTGATGATGCAGTCAGGGCGCTTAGTGATGGGGCTTAGCGAGCAGTATGCCAAACCAGCAAATCCTCCAGAGGGATTTTCACCTGCCGATGTCTGAGCCCTAATACTGTCCCAATTGACTCCAGATGTTACTGCACAGACCGGGAGCGAAAATGAAAGATAGAGAGATCCGGTCTGTAGCTCAGTTTCCAGCCAAGTATTTGAACTGGAAACTATAATTCATCAACACAGAAAAACTGAACAGACACCAGGCACAGCAACTAGGGATGTAGGCAACCAAAGAAAATCTTGGTCAACTTAACTCGTCAAATTCTACCTACTTTATAACCAATCGATTTAGCGATGGGGGAAAGAAATCTGCACGCTATCTCTAGATTACCACAGAGGCTGCCACAGAGCACTGAGTGCACTCTACCTGGTAGCGTTGTGTGTCCACCAAAGCGTTTTTCTTGAGGCCAGCGTTTTATTTTTTTGTATTCTTTTGCAATGGGAGCGCCATGTATTCACACTATGCTACAAATGCCATCAGCCTGATGATGCGTCTATTCTGCACTGAGCGTTGCACGTTTGTTTTGGTTTTTCTGGCTGCAGAGAGTTGAAAAATTTTCAACTTTGGGAAAATGCTAGGCTTGTCACTGTCGCTTTTTACCCAGCCGTCCAATCACAATGGAAGAGTGGAACAAATACCACAAAGACCAACCGTCACATCCTACATGTAGTGTTGAACAACAACAACATTAATGGAGGAGAAATAAATAATGGCCACACAGACCGGCAGGTCTGTTCTTTCTTCCTACGTGCTTCAGACAACCAAAGCGTCTCAGCTAAAAAAAAAAACCTGCGTCTCCGCTCCAAAGCGCTCTCAAGCGCTCCCAGCTGGGCACTGTCAGCTGGGAAAAACACTTTGGTGGACACACGGCATTATAAAAGTAACCCCAGCAATTGTCTGCCCAATGAGAATTTGTTAATGTGAATGGTATTGATCTCCTCATGTGACCCTTGGCAAGAAGACAAATAAGTGTATTTCCCAAAATGCTGAACTATTCCTTCAAGACATTTCATAGTTTATATTTCACTAAATTGTGCAATTCCCCATTTCCTGTGGGCAGAGGAGTGATCATAGCTACCACCACATTTTATCCGAGCAAATACCCCACTTTGTGATTTAGGCTGGTAAGAAAAGCAGCTTATCCTCAATTGTCTTCCTCCACCTCCCAACTTGCTCTCTTTTCACCCCCAGGGTGTTAAGTGAAGGGAAGGGCAGAGTTCCAATCATAACAGTGAATTACCTTCTGAATGTTTTGCCATCTCCAGCCAGGTGAGTCATCAGCATTATCCCTATAGCAAACTAGTTTGTGTAGTGTGGTTTCAAAAGCAAGTGTCTTTGGTGTGGTGTGTGTGTGTTTGTGTGTGCGTTTGAGAATGAAAGGGATGTTAAAGAGTGTATGAGGTGTGTGCTAAAAGCTGGTGTGGAAAGGGAAAGATTAGTGAGCATGTTGAGGTCAAAGTGCCTGGTGTGTATAGGGGTGTAAATTCTGACACAGAGTACATGTCAATGCAAATGTAGGCTACATACCTACATGTACACATTCCTTCACCTGACAGAGAAAAACAGACAAGAACACACACCTTGGAGTGAGTCTGACTAGCCTACGTAAATCTGGGAGAGAAGAAAGAGAGAATATTCTTGTTGATTCTCTGAATATATGATCACTATTCCCAGTACACGTATCTAATTACACAATTGTAAATCATTTCTACGCTAAAGACAACCAGTCAGTGCCAAACAGAGGTTTTTCTTCCAATGAAGGTCTGTAATTGCAACAAATGCTGAAAAGTTGAGTGTTTTTTTTATAAGCGATCCCTATTTAAACCTTAAATGTCCAATGTGACTTGGTACAGTAATAGGCCATTGTATGGAGTTGAGCAAAAGAAACTTACAATCAAACATTGGTATGACTTTCTGTTATTTCCAAGCTTTAGATGGAGTAATAAGTAGTGAAATTACAGTTCAGTTCCGTATTGTCTTGGCGAGCCAACCAGAGGTGCTGGCAGGACAAAAGACTTTATAGCTGGTTACTGTCTGTCAGCAAATCCATCCATTTCCTCAAACCCACAATAGCAAGTATCAAACGAACTTGGCTCTTTCTTCAGGATTGACCCCCTCACAAATCATGCTCTCGCCCCTTGGCAGGTCTCAAACAAACCCAGGTTAAAAAAAATAAATAAATAAAAAACTAGTACAATACAAAACTACAATTTTAGATTCTTTTGTGTGGTTTCACCTCACAACTCGCATGCGGACACACAATTCACTTTCCTGCCAATATTATTCCACTGCTCTACAACATGCCAAAAATTTGCAGCAATGGGCCAGCAAAGGCAGAAAAAAAATAAACTGCAGGCAAGTAATAATGAATAAAAACAATGCAGGTTTCAAACACTACGTTGACTGCAGGCCAAAGTGGCCCAAATCCAATTTTTTTTGGGGTCAAGTGACCAGGTCAGGCTTCTTCAGAAGTAGTGTGAACACTCAAATCTAGCCCAGATCTGATTTTTTCAGATCAGATTCAGGCCACTTCCACATGTGGTCCTGAATCCAACCCAGATCTGATTTTTTTCAATGCGACCGCAGTGTGAACAGCCAAGGCGGATTTGATGTGACTTTTACCTCAAAAAGCCTCGCTGCGCCCACTCTCTCCGCGGGGAGGGGCGGGGCCCCCTGCTTCCGGGGCGGGGCCCCCTGCGCCCACATTAATACAAAATGAAAAAATAAAAGCGAAAATGCTGACTTCCTCCATAACCTCCCTAACTTTAGTGCAACAGCGTGCTGCGTCTGATGTCATCGTTATTGTTCTTTTGCGCATGCAGGTCATTTCAAAATGACCTGCATGCGCAAAATATATAGGCCACATTTTAAAAGGTAATGTGAACAGCCAAACAACAAATCGGATCTGAGCAAAAAATCAGAATCACGCATTAAGACTTGCGGTGTGAACGTAGCCAAAAAGAAATTTGGGGGCGCCCTTTTGGTTAAGACAACATCCATAAACCGCAATGTGTCCGGTGTGAGTCATGTAATCACTCAGTCTCTCCTCTTTCATTGCCTTTCATCCCTAATGAAACCATAAAAATGTCACCCCAAAATCTCTCTCTCTCTTATATATAAACAAATAAGGTTCATTGTTTTATGAGGAAGGAAATTGATTCAACATGTGTATAGAGCCTCAAGGGTACGCACAAAGTGTTTTGGTGAATAACACTTAATGTAATCAGAGAACTCCACAGTACACCTTTAATACTTTTAAGAAAGATTTTGGAATTTCCTCTCATGGCTTATTTGGCTCTTCCTGTGGAAAGAAATTGACTATAATACCCTAAAAATGTGTGCAAAGTAGA
Source organism: Perca flavescens (assembly GCF_004354835.1). Lineage (NCBI taxonomy): Eukaryota > Metazoa > Chordata > Actinopteri > Perciformes > Percidae > Perca > Perca flavescens. The sequence goes on along the minus strand of NC_041353.1, from coordinate 20,009,676 downwards.
AATGTTTTGTACTTAGTTTCAACGCTACTTTGTGTCGTAGGTTGACATGTGATTTTACATTTCAAACTTACTTCAGCGAGTTAGTATTGCTCTACAATAAAGTTAGAGGAATTGTGAGTAGGGCTGGGTATCGTTAAAAATATTACGGTACTTTGATACCAGTATCTGAATAGTTTTTACCATACCAATGCTATGGAATCCATTTTATCAAAAATAAATTGTATTGTAACAATTTATTTTTGTTAAAATGGATTCCATACACCTATGCGATGCAGAATGTAGTCAAGCCTCTCAAAATACACATATGTGAGCTCCATTTCTGTGCACAACATACAACGTGTAACATTAGACAGCCAATCACAAGCATTAATAGATCTTGGTACAAGCATGCTGCATGCTTATTGGCTCACTGACGCTGATGAGATTTACTCCTTATTAGGTATTGAAATTTCTCGATACTATTGAGGCAATTCGTTCGGTGCCTAAAAGTGTTGAAGTTCGATACCCAGCCCCAGTTGTTGTGAAAGACTGATTTTAAAAGATGATGTTCTAATTTGAAGAAGCAGAGGCTGAGATATCCTGACTTTTAGTCCTAGTCTTAATCCTACATAATGCAATGTCATTAGTGTCTTTGTTAGACTATCTCCTAGGTGAACGCACACCTCTTTCAAAATCGACGTGCCCAGTTTGTCGTGCAGGCTCTTTGCTAAATTGAGAATTGTGGTAAGGGTCTTTCCAAGTGTTGCTTTGAGTCTGGATTAAAAGTATAGAGAGAGTGCGGTACTGATGCAGGACTGGGTTACCATGTACTACTGAAACGCCACAGTATGCGGGTAACATCATACCGAGAACTATGTCACTGAAAGGTGTTTCCGTTTACCCGGGCACATGTCTGTCCCTGCCCATTTTATTGGATAAGCGAGTGCAGCAGTGTTGACACACGCCTGTTTAGTCCTTGTGTGAAAGAGAGGGGAGAAAATAGAGCAGGAAAGCCTCTATCGATGTCTGTCTTACACAACAGGCCAGAGAGACACAGCGGGGCTGGCCGCAGCGTTTGATTTCTGCGGTTCGCTCAAAGGGTAAAGGAAACCAATGCTTTATCTCTTTGATGTGGTTTTCATTATGCCCTACATCTGACAAGGTCCACTCTGACTGGGCTTAGACACAAAAACACAGAGCAGAGGTCTGTGCTCTTTTCTTCCAGTTCCAGCCTCTTTTGTTGCACTTTTGTTTCAGCATGTTTGTTGAAAGCACTCTGGAGTTCCATTTCAGTAGACTTCACGTTATATCACAGCAACACTTCAATCCACAACTTCTCTACCGAGCGTGAACAAAGACCGAACACAGGAGCAGGTAGACAAACGAGAAGTGTGGGATCTGAAGAGAGACGGAGCAGTAATAGGTCATAATAACCAACCCGAATCAGCCGTAGAGATCAAGGGAGCTAATCCGGTGTCAAGCCTAATAGACTCACAGACAGAAATAGACTGTAGGGCTCAACTGTGGCTTTGACCTTGCTTCAGTGTGTGTGTGTGTGTAAGTGTGTGGTAGTATTCTTAGATTAATGGTCCAAGGGCCAGAGCTGAATTCCCAACCGGGCAAAGTGGGCAACCGCCCTGGAGCCCCAGAACGCAAAGGGCCCCAATAAAGTGCCAGTGGTACTTTTGCCTGTTGCAGAGAACCGTACAATGCAAAATGATTTATTGAGGAACGCTGTGACATAGACTCCACAGATCCTTGTGGTCTACGGCTGGAGCAGATCTTGACAGTGTGCACTGAGGAGGTTGTCTCAGCCTGCCCAAGCAACTTGTTTTAACCACGAGTTTAAGCCCTATTCAGGGAGCAGACTTGTCCTTTTGATTTAGCCAGTTAGGTTAGCCATTGTTGTTTAATTGCAAATTTTAAGTAAGGTTCTGCTTTATGCTTTGCACAAAAGTGTGTTCTATTATATTAACACACAGCAGATCTGGGACAAGATGATATTCCAGTATAGAATAACTGAACACGCAGAGTGGGAGGAATGGGGGTTTAACAATGGCCCAGCAGCTTGTTTTCTCCCCCGAGGCCCCCTGGCAGGTTCATCTGGCCATGGGACCACAGAGTAACAGAGGACCCCATTAAAAGACACCCCTGGAGATTCCCAAGTATTGAGCCATATGTAAACTGACATGGTAACCATCAGATATGAGGTTTAATAAAACTTCCACGTCCGGTAACTATATTTCACACCTTTATTTTATGTCCTGTTTTTCCAAGCGAATGCTAAAAAATAGAGCTGCAAAGATTTATTGATTAGTTGTCAACTATTAAATTAATTGCCAACTAATTCGATAATCGAATGATAAATGAATTGATTTGAGTCCGTTTTTAATCAGAAAAAATATCTGATTCCAGCTTTGTGAATATTGTCTTCACTCCTCTGTGACATTAACTGAATATCTTTAAGTTCACATTTTTCACCATTTTCTGACATTGTATAGACCAAACAACTTATAGATTATCCATCCATCCATCCATCTTCGTCCGCTTATCCGGTGTCGGGTCGCGGGGGGAGCAGCTCCAGCAGGGGACCCCAAACTTCCCTTTCCCGAGCAACATTAACCAGCTCCGACTGGGGATCCCGAGAGTTCCCAGGCCAGGTTGGAGATATAATCCCTCCACCTAGTCCTGGGTCTTCCCCGAGGCCTCCTCCCAGCTGGACGTGCCTGGAACACCTCCCTAGGGAGGCGCCCAGGGGGCATCCTTACCAGATGCCCGAACCACCTCAACTGGCTCCTTTCGACGCAAAGGAGCAGCGGCTCTACTCCGAGCTCCTCACGGATGAGTGAGCTTCTCACCCTATCTCTAAGGGAGACGCCAGCCACCCTCCTGAGGAAACCCATTTCAGCCGCTTGTACCCTGGATCTCGTTCTTTCGGTCATGACCCAGCCTTCATGACCATAGGTGAGGGTAGGAACGAAAACTGACCGGTAGATCGAGAGCTTTGCCTTCTGGCTAAGCTCTCTTTTCGTCACAACGGTGCGATAGATTGAATGCAATACCGCACCCGCTGCGCCGATTCTCCGACCAATCTCCCGCTCCACTGTCCCCTCACTCGCGAACACAACCCCAAGGTACTTGAACTCCTTCACTTGGGGTAAGGACTCATTCCCTACCTGGAGAAGGCATTCCATCGGTTTCCTGCTGAGAACCATGGCCTCAGATTTAGAGGTGCTGATCCTCATCCCAACCGCTTCACACTCGGTTGCGAACCGATCCAGTGAGTGCTGAAGGTCGCAGGCCGATGATGCCATCAGGACCACATCATCTGCAAAGAGCAATCGCTTTGGTTGTACAGAGATTGGATGGCCCTGAGAAGAGACCCCCTCACCCCATACTCCCGCAGCACCTCCCACAGTATCTCCCGGGGGACCCGGTCATACGCCTTCTCCAAATCCACAAAACACATGTAGACCGGTTGGGCATACTCCCAGGCTCCCTCCAGGATCCTTGCGAGAGTGAAGAGCTGGTCCGTTGTTCCACGACCAGGACGGAATCCGCATTGTTCCTCCTCAACCCGAGGTTCGACTATTGGCCGAACCCTCCTTTCCAGCACCTTGGAGTAGACTTTACCAGGGAGGCTGAGAAGTGTGATACCCCTATAATTGGCACACACCCTCTGTTCCCCTTTTTTAAAAGGGGAACCACCACCCCAGTCTGCCACTCCTTTGGCACCGTCCCCAGACTTCCACGCAATGTTGAAAAGGCGTGTCAACCAGGACAGCCCCTCCACACCCAGAGCCTTGAGCATTTCTGGACGGATCTCATCAATCCCGGGGCTTTGCCACTGTGTAGTTGTTTGACTACATCAGTGACTTCCGCCTGGGAAATCGACGACAATCCCCCATTATCCTCCAGCTCTGCCTCTAACATAGAGGGCGTATTAGTCGGATTCAGGAGTTCCTCAAAGTGCTCCTTCCACCGCCCTATTACCTCCTCAGTTGAGGTCAACAGTGTCCCATCCTTACTGTACACAGCTTGGATGGTTCCCCGCCTCCCCCTGAGGTGGCGAACAGTTTTCCAGAAGCACTTTGGTGCCGACCGAAAGTCCTTCTCCATGTCTTCTCCAAACTTCTCCCACACCCGCTGCTTTGCCTCTTTCACGGCAGAGGCTGCAGCCCTTCGGGCCCTTCGGTACCCTGCAACTGCCTCCGGAGTCCTCCGGGATAACATATCCCGGAAAGACTCCTTCTTCAGTCGGACGGCTTCCCTGACCACCGTTGTCCACCACGGTGTTCGTGGGTTACCGCCCCTTGAGGCACCTAAGACCCTAAGACCACAGCTGCGATGCCACATGGGTGGCAGTGAAGGTCAGGGGCCTCGGGGACCTCCCGGGCAGGACCAGACTCTGGGGGCGGCAGCAGAACTGGTGCGGGAGGTGCTGGCTCTGGGGACGTGGAAGTCTTGGTTCTGGAACCATACTCCTGGATAGGGGTTGGACTCTTTTCTTCTCCGGAGTTGCCCAGGGTGTGAGGCGCCCGGGCGGGTGTGGGGATACTCACAAGCCCCGGCTGAGCGCTGCTGTGTTGGAGTTTACCCGGTGGGCGAGAGGGTCGCCTCCCTACGCCTGCGGGTTGTGGGGGAAAACTCTGACTGTTGTTTGTGCATATGCACCAAACAGGAGTTCGGAGTATTCGGCCTTCTTGGAGACCTTGACTGGAGTCCTGCATGGGGCTCCAGTGGGGACTCCATTGTTCTGCTGGGGGACTTCAACGCACACGTGGGCAATGATGGAGACACCTGGAGGGCGTGATTGGGAGGAACGGCCTCCTGATCTAAACCAGAGTGGTTGTTTGTTGTTGGACTTCTGTGCTAGTCATGGATTGTCTATAACGAACACCATGTTCGAACATAGGGATGCTCATAAGTGTACCTGGTACCAGAGCACCCTAGGCCGAGGTCAATGATCGATTTCATAATCGTTTCATCTGATCTGAGGCCGTATGTTTTGGACACTCGGGTGAAGAGAGGGGCAGAGCTGTCAACCGATCACCATCTGGTGGTGAGTTGGGTCAGAGGGTGGGGGAAGACTCTGGACAGACCTGGTAAGCCCAAACGTGTAGTGCGGGTAAATTGGGAACGTCTGGAGGAGGCCCCTGTCCAACAGACTTTCAACTCACACCTCCGGCGGAGCTTTTCGTGCATCCCTGTGGAGGCTGGGGGCATTGAACCCGAGTGGACAATGTTCAAAGTTTCCATTGCTGAAGCTGCAGCGAGGAGCTGTGGTCTTAGGACTTATAGATTAATCGACAATAAAAATAATCGTTATTTGCAGCCCTACTACAAACTAGGTTTAGGTGAGTGTAAAGTTTTGGGTTTGAATGCTTTCATTGCAGTTAATCATTAGTCCCTCAAATATTCATATGTGTTTGTTCCCCTGGGGCTGCCTGTTCTAAAAACACCTGCACTAACTATGCTGTCAGGCACTTTGAATAAAAGCATCCCAGAACCAGTTTATAGGTTACATTTCTGTGCACATGTATGTTTTTACACTTGAAAACATTTACAGCCTAAAATCTATAAATATTTCAAGATGTTTCAGGTTCCCAAAACAACCATTTTGGGGTCAACGGTCTTACGATGAGTCATAACTTTAATGGTAGCACCTACTTTGCTTTACTTTCCTGCCAGTACAGAATACAATATGTGCTAACTCAGATGTTAGGCTCCAACCAAGAGTTGATGCATAGTAAGTGAAGCTCAAACATCTCGATTGCCCCTTGGCTGGCTAAAGTATACCCCTTCCATGGGGGCATGGGCCAAACTAAAAAAAATCAATACACATCAAATAAATCTTTCCCAAAGAAAGTTTCTGTCATTTTAGATAGTTCTTATCACGATGATGTTTCATCAAATGTTAATTTTTCTGATAAAGTGTTTTTTATTTTTATTATTAGTTACTTGACGGTGAACCGTCATGATTGACAGCTGTGATTGACTCACGATTGGTTGGGCGGGTGTATGGCCGTGACTTCTATACCGCGGCTCCACCGTCCGATCACTGTTGCGCAGACTCTGGCTCCAAAATTGGATTGCAGCGCTTGTATCTCGGATATTTTGGCTTCACTTTTGTACAGTGTAAGGAAGTGGAGACGCGTCGACCATCTTCATCTTCTGCAAGGCTGCAACAGCGAAAAGCCTCCTGCCTCACCTGCTATACTGCATGTCATTCCTAGTTTGCCCAAATATGATTTTGGTGTTTTTGGCTCTTGTGTAGAAATCTTCTCAAAACAGCGAGACACAAAATGCAGCAAGTGAGCACTTTGTGCTCTAATAACTCATATTTTATCTCTCAATCTAGGACACTAATCCTGACATGCACCTATTGCTTTTGCTAAACAACAAGCTTTTTAATCTCGACAGCAGAAAGTACCACAAGCTAGATGACGAATGACCTGTGAACTATTTGGCTGTAGATGTGGTTTCTTACTTTGTTTTGGCAAATGGAAGGCTTTCTAAAACTTCTTTGTTTTGCTTCGCAGCCACTCTTAGCAGCATCTGCTAACAGTAAAGTGTTTCATTGTACCACAAATTGCCATGTGGTGACATGGTATGTTTAAAGACTCAGAGGGGTTGCCTGTAAATGACTGACTACACTACCTGACACTGTACTCAGTATATCAAAACCGATGTTTTAACTGTCAAAACCAAAAAGTCTTTCCTAAAAATAAGCCTGTCTTTACTTTCAAGATGCTGAAGGTGCAGTTTTTAGGACTGTCTTGGTATTGCAGCAAGGCTACTGTCAAGCCCACAATGTGAAATTAGCATTTTCTCCAACTCGATGTTCAGGTGCCTACTTTTCCTGACTTTACAGACTTTACAGCGATCACTCTATAAGAGGGGATGTCCGTTTTTTCCAAATGGAATTATACTGTCGTAAAACATTGCAAAGGTTCTCCGTCCAAACCAGCACTTGAGCACTTTTAACAATAAAACAAACACATGGGCTGATCATTTGGTCTTGCCAGGACACATTAGGCCTCCAGTCACACCAGGATGAATAATAGCAATATTTAGTTGAAAATCATATATGAGTAAAAATAAGCCACGTTAATTTTTGTTTCAACCCTTTGTGTTAACAATACAAGCCTTCAGACTTAAGTGAGGAGTCTGCCGAAAAAACAATCACGTTGCTATTTATCTTTCTTTTTGTTACTCTGTCCTCTTACCTTTGCCAACATTGGTCATCCAAGCAGTCAGAACTATGACACTATCTTCTCAATTGAATTGAGATTTACTTAATTCAAATTTCACTATATCTGACTGGCATCATGCTGTGTCACATAGCCATGATGTCCAAATTGGAATACTAAACTCAGTCACATGCAGGGCAGACTGAACAAGTCAATGTGAGCTGTCTGCATGCACAAATTAGATTTTTCTTCTTTTTTTTTTTAGCCATGACATGGCTCTAGGGATGGGAGTCTGTCAGTCTGTCTTTGGTCCAGACTTAAATACCTTGACAATTATAGAGCTCAACTGTGTGGTTCTGGGAGTGAAAATCCCATAGATTTTCTCCATAAGGAATTTTATTACGAGTCATAATGGCTAAACTATCCAATTTAGACTGACCACGAGCTATGAGATTGTGAATCTAAGGTGTATGCCCTTGTGGAAGCGACAAGTCTGAATGATATAAACATTGTTTTTAAGAAAAACATTTTTTATCTGCAATGTCATGGATCTTATTGGTGAAGCTTGCTATTAACATGGAAATGTTTTCAGAAACCCACAAACAGCTATAGCGATCTGCTACCACTAAAATCTATGATTGTTTATGTACACAGCCTTTTTTCTGTTTTCAAAAGCTTTTTTTGTGCCAAATCAAATATTTAATTGGTCGCGACTTATCTTGTAGCTGGTTGGCTTGGTCCCAGGCTTATTTCTTTACATAAGCATTTAATGAAACGTCGATGGAGCAATTGAATGGGGGAAATCACTTGGGTGGTCATTGTTGAGCTCTATTGGTTTGAATGTCATGAAATTTGGTGCAGACATTCATGTTCCCCAAAGGGTGAATCCTGCTTTGATGATCCAGACTTTAAAGCTGCAAGCATGACTGTTGACCCTTGTTTAATTCTCCAGTTTGAACATGTGTGAGGAAATTGCAACTAGGAGTGGAAAACACAAAAACATACAGACAAAAGTAGACAGGAATGAATGCCACGGGCTAAATGTACTGTACATGTACAATACAATAGACTCATTTAATGCATTCTGTATATTTACATTCCACAAATAATGTTACAATATTAGATACTTTCTGCACTCTCCACCGTTTGTAGTACATTTTTTCGCATGCTATCAAGTTTGACACGTTCTATCACAGAAGTGATTAAATTTCATGCAATTAAAAATAGAGAAGAGTATGTGTGCACACGGGGCGAGGGCCGCCTCTAAAATGTGCTCCATGTCAGTAGAGGTACATTGGTAATGATGTAGTGAGTGAAATGAAAGTCTTTCCAAAATAATAGCCTTCTCTTTAATTAGGGGGGGCATGGAAAAGCACTGACACACATTGGAAAGAGCTGTCACAAAGAATTACTGCTCATGCCACTCACTTTTGTTTCCCGTATTCATACATTTGAATGAATGCCTCTATTTGAATTTGCAATGAAGACTTCATTTGCCTTAAATGTTACCCTAACAGCAATGTTGACTGTTCAGTTTTGTGTCTCATTTGTGTCTGGCAATGCAAACTAACCGCTACTGTCCAGCCACACACACACTGTGGCGAGAATACGTGCTATTCGTATTAAAGCAGTATTATGAGGTTGGGGTTTTGCTTTCCTTTGGTTTAACTAATTTAATTTTTTTGTTTCTTTTTTACAAACCATAAGGCTCTTGTCAGTTCAGTGCTTATGAGAGATGTAACTATGAAGCCCAAATAGTTCTAAAATTAGTCAACCTTTTTTGCATTTATCCTCCTCCTATCCTGCACTTCAGGCCATTCGTGCTTTGATAGTGATCAATAAACAAAACAATACGTTAAAATCTGGTTGTGCGAGTTCATACAAAGCTAATTAAGATGTTAAGCTCTACAAAACACACTGTATTTCTCCGAATGGCTACGTTGAGAAAATGGTGTCGTCCAGCGACAGAGATAATTACCTCTTCTGAAGTGTCCTCCTTAGTTACAAGCAACTTACGATGGCTAAATGCATAGGCTCCAAAGCTACTCCTTAAACTATACATTGAGGTTAGTGCTGAAAAAACTACCCAATAAATCAAATCAAATTATTTATATGAAAATAGTTGCCAACAAATTTCATCATCAATTAGCTGGGTCTATGCTATGATGCACGGCATCATACAGGTTACACTCTAGTGTCTCCGGCCTAATTTCAGATAATTAGCTTTAGCTAAATCGGTTGCCTCCAACAGATTTGTGTCGAATTTGACGGACAAACGCATGATTACTGTAGAAGTTAATTTAAAAACAAATGTAACAGACAGAAATTCCGTTCATCAAGGACATATGATGAAAGACTACTTCTGCTCCTTTTCAGTAGGATAAATAGCACTGTAAAAAGCAAACTTAAAAAAAAATATATACTGAGCACCAACACCACAGCACTAAAGAGAAGCGAGAACTATGAAATCCATTCTACAGACAATGAGATTTGTTCTTTGGATTCCAACATAAATACCTCTGTTCCCTATCCACCATCACCAGGCCTTCACACCAACACACACAACCCTAAAGTGTCGGATGTCAGAGCTTCCTTCCAGCACATGAACGCACCACATCGGCACACTCTAAGCAATCCAGGCTTTCGAGTGCATTATTACTCAACATTTGTCAAAGTTTCATAAAGTTCTAAAGGCAACATGATGTGATACTTTGACAGATTACAGATTATTAATGTCAGTATTCATACAGAGCTTTGGCAGTACGGTGTCTGATTATGGTCACGCCAATAAAGCCATTTGAATTTGTTTACATATCTCAAGCTAGTTTCAAGCTCTCCAAAGTGACTTTCACACTGTGTGTTAAAGTGCTATATTATGCTGTTTGGCTTTTTCCTTTATTGTGTTATATATGTTTGTTGTGCATGTTATAGGTGTACAAAGGGAAAAAACCCAAAGTCCACCCCAAAGGGACTTACCATCTCCAACAGAAAACACTGTTCAAGAACTGCGCCAAACAGCTCTATTGTAGTCCATTGTAGCCCATCTGCTAGCGTGGCACTCCCTCATACTCTGCTTCTGACTGGCTAGTAGTCCTTACCTAGGTACTGCACATGTGCGACTTCCAAAAAAGATGGAAAAGAAGTGAGATGCCTCACTCTGTAGATAAAACAGAGAGCTCAACACACAGGGTGAAAAGAGGAGCTGCAGCAGTGTGCAGTACAACAAACATATGGTGTTTTTTTTTTAAGTTAAACCATGTAAACCTATTCTGGTACAACCCCTAAATACAATTATGAACCTGAAAATGAGCATGATATGAGCACTTTAACATAGCTGCCGTAAAATTTAAAATTGGGTGCAATTAATTGAATTTTGATTGTGATTTCGGCTCCTACCAATTACAAAAAACAATTTAATCGTGAAAAAACATTATTTTGCACGTTACATTTTGCAAGTAAACTCCTATACTTTCTTGTGTTTTAAATGCCACATGCACTTTCGCCCTCCTGAAGGCTATACTCACTCAGCCAACACTTGAATATATTTTTTATGAATTTTATTTTTAAGGGGAATTCAAAATGTTCTATGGGGAAAGTATTAAAGGAAATTTCACAGTTCAAGGTGTTTTCCCTGTTGATTTGACTGTCTTACTGTTTTTTAAGTTCAACAAATGCAACATCTTTCCAAAAGTCAATAAGTAATCGTGTTCAATAATCATGATTTGATCACATTTGTGATTTTTTTTTTTCATAATGTAGCAGCCCTATGTTAAAACCCTCATTCTAGCCAAATAAGCCGTTTAAAAACATACAGATACATTATTTCTACAGGCGTCAATGTGTGATTTTACACCCCTGAGGATATTTCTCAACTGCAATCCAAACTTCCTCAAGAGCCATGTTTAGGGTTCAGATTTTGGCTTCAGGGTAAGGGATTAAAGTTAGGATTAGTTTCATGTTAGGGTTAGGGTTTAACCAAATGAGAGGACAAGTAGGGATTGTGTGTGTGTGTGTGTGTGTGTGTGTGTGTGTGTGTGTGTGTGTGTGTGTGTGTGTGTGTGTGTGTGTGTGTGTGTGTGTGTGTGTGTGGTTTAGACTCTGAGCAGCAGGTTTCACCCTCAGGACATCTGAACATCTGCCAGCTCAAATATCAAAAGTGGCCACTAACCTGACACATCAGTCACCTATAGACATCTTGTTTTTTAAGGAGAGAATAAAGATGGCCGCTCCTGAGTATCAATATCTGAGACAAGCTAAAGCTGTACCTTTCTTTTCAGTAAAGCATTAGGGCCAATTTAGACCTAAAGCGACCCGTTGAGTCAGCTATTTCATGGAGAAAGAGAGAAAGAAAAGAGACAGAGGGGCGCTGCCTCAAAACGGACTGACGCCGATTACATGATTGGCCACCGCATGGTGATGTCAGGTTGTGTTCCTCTGAAAGTTGAATCGCTCGTTTTTTTTTTTTTTCGGCTCCCCCCTTTGGCCCCCATTCAAAATAAATAGGCAGACCTGCGTTAGACCTTAGAAGCTGTTACCAAAAAGGGAATCCATCACTGTGAACATTCCTCTCTACCTCTCTGGTATTTCTGCTGTGAAGGAATCATATGTGAAACAAGGGAAAAACACAAGAGTGATTTAACACAAAGCTTTTTGCATAGAGGTGATGAAGAGAAGTGAAAGACGGTAATGTGTCATGTTTCTGCAAATCATACAATGGCCTTTCATTTTGCAGATTTGGGATGCTTTGCAGATTAACAAGAAATCACTCAGATGGTGTAAATCTCTGCACAAACTGACGAATCTTAAATAAATTTGACTAGACTCTGGTTTTAGTTTCATAGTTATAATTAGGAAACTGTAATCGCCTTACTAGCAAAAGACCCTTGATCTTACAGTAATCTGATATAATCACTAAACATAATCCAATAGCACATTAAGGGCTGACTCCTCTACCAAATTTCATGGAAATATGTGCATAACCCTTTTTAGACACCTACCTGACTAGCAACAGGAGCATGTGTAACTTCTTTGGCAGATGGAATACAGTAGTTCAGTAGCTAAATTCAGTATTTAGGGAAAGCACATTTACTCAAGTACTGTATTTAAGTTTTTGCGTTACTTGCAGTTTATTAGTATTTCCATTTTGTACATACTTCTACTTCACTACATTTCAAAGGGAAACATGCACTTTTTAATTTAATTGGAATGAGTCTCCAGTTCATATACAGGATCTGCATAAATAGAAATAAACGGAGAGTTAACAAAGAGTTGTGAAAGTTGAGCCAGGAAACTTGCAATTCACAGGAAGCAGTCAATGTGATTAGTCACATGCAGGGCTGCAGGATATGAGGAAAACATCTTATTGCCATTATTTTTGACTGATATTGCGATATGATTCACAATATTAAAGATCCTATGACATGTTGCTTTTTGGATGCTATGCCTTAGTGGTCCCCTAATACTTTATCTGAAGTCTCTTTCCCAAAATTCAGCCTTGGTGCAGAATTACAGCCAGTCCCACAATGAGCTTTCCTTAGGACGTGCCATTTCTGTGTCTGTAGCTTTAAATGCTATTGAGGAGGAGAGGGGGGGGGGGGGGCAAGGTGGAGGGTGGGGGTGTGGCCTTGACCAACTGCCATGCTTCGCTTGTTTGAAAGCCATGATGTCTCTTTCTCATGGGCGGGCCAAATTCTCTGGGCAGGCAAAGCAGAGAAAGGGGAGGTAACCTTTCCCCTTATGACATCATAAAGGGAAGATTCTGAGCCATCTGAGCTTTCATTTTCTCAAAAGCAGAGCAGGATACCCAGGGCTTGGTTTACACCTATCGCTATTTCTAACCACTGGGGGACCATAGGCAGGCTGGGGGAACGCATATTAATTTTAAAAAACCTCATGAAGTGAAATTTTCATGCCATGGGAGCTTTTTAAAATGATTTTTGCGGGGATTTGTACCAAACAAAGATTTTTTTCTTTAGTCTGTAGGATGCAATTTTTTAGGGTGGGATGTCTCTGCAGCACCACAATACTTAATTCAGAATGGTTTTACCCATATTTTGCCAAGTATTGTGCCCCCTTGTGATTTGGATATTTCACTACTCCATATTGCGAGCAGACAACACTGTCAGTTTGGATTAAAATTTTAATTAAATGTCCATATTGTAAAAAGTGAGATCCCCATGTCTTTTTTTGTTATAAAGCAGGTTGAGGTGCTATATAAATACAGTGAATCACACGCTCAATCCTAAGAAAAAGGCACACAGCCCGTATTGAGAAACTGTGCCTTTTAAACAAGCCGTCAGGACTTCCGTATGGTTGTGATGTCACAACTATACTATATATGGGTAGAAAGTACCGCTACAGTGCTGTTACAGTCATTCCCCGGCTGCAATAACGTTGCAGAGACTCCAAGACTGCAGATGCAGAAGACCAGGAAATGCTGACCAATCAGAGCAATCTGGGTTTTTTTTCGGGAGGGGGTCTTAAAGAAACAGGCACTAAAAAAGCATTTCAGACAGAGGGTGAATACATAGAGAAATAGAATGTGTTTTTTGAACATGTAAAAGCATGTAAACGTTGTTGTAAAAAAAAAAAAAAAAAATACAAGTATTAAGTTACAAATAAGCAAATGTCCACTTTAAGGCACATGACTTGTGATTTCTGTGTATTCTGCATGTGATCTAGACACTATAGGCATCAAACGTAGATCTATCACTAGGTTATTATCTACATAAAAACAAAGCCAATCAATACAGGCATGTAGTGAGAGAATGAATGATAGGCTTGTACGGGAATTCATCCCAGTCAACGCTATCAGTCATCAGCTGTATCAGGACCGGGGAGTTATCAGGAGGTCACTGAGTCTACCTTTTAATGTGGAAAGAAGAACAAAGCTGGGAGGGAGGGAGAGTCTGAGATGGAGAGGGGGATGTAAAGAGAAAAATGAGGGACTTAAAGATCCAGACAGTGAATGTGTGGGAGATAAAGAAAATCGTTGAGACAGAGAGGCAGATTACCAGGTCTAAACGGACAGAACTGTCATATGGCTGACTGGCTGGGAAGGCCGAATCTCACCTTGAAACCACATGATGCCTATCTGCTCTGTCTCAGGGAATTGTGGGAAAGACCAGAAGGGGAACTTTTGTTCCTGCACTAGAATTCCAGTTAAGATTTAAACTTGTTTACATCGAGATAAGTGTTTAGGTTACAGGTTAAAGGAAAATGTGTGTTTCTGCACAGAGCTCCTCCGCACTGTGCTGTTTCAGTTTCCACACAGCACAGGACGCCGTCTAATCGAAATCCTTACAGTGTGTTTTGCTCCAAGAATGTGCATTGTATAAACACTCGGCTAAATGTAAACCATCTCAGAGCAGGCAGGGCGGTGAAACTACGGCCATATAGAACGAGGGGAACAGCTTGATCCACACAGAAGAGCGTATTGAAAGTAAGTTTGGATACCCTTTTTTGCTTTCCGATACCGATTCCTATACATAAACTTGCGTATAGGCCGATACCAGTGTTTTAAAAAAATACATATATTTTATTATGTTTTAACAAGTGTATACTACCAACCTTGTATGATTGTTAAATGATTTCTATAATTGTTGTATGACCTGGCTCAGGTTAAACCCTTTGTGAAACATGAACAAACGCAAACAATGAATGCCAGAGAATTTACTTTTATTATCCAGTTTGACAGTCAGTCTTAACGGAAAAAGAACAGAAATTAACTACTTTAAAGTAGATTTTTTCTGGGCTAAATTACGTATCGTATCGCTGCATAAACTCCAGTACTTGCCGATACCAGCATTTTAGGCGTTATTGGAGGCTTTTCCGATACTGTTATCTTTATTGAAACATCTGTAATTGAAAGAAATCCAAAGTTTTTCCTTGACACACTGAACATCCTCTGCCTCTCTAGACCCTTTGGAATGAAGTATCACAGAGCTGCAGTTTACTTACATCACTTAACAGAACATCTTTGTATTTAGGTTTTCAGTTCACATTTAAAGGACTTCAGTACCCACAATTCTTGTAAATGTCACTCATGTTCACGAACCTGCTAGAAAAAGGCCCTACAAACCCCTTTTAAAGTGCTTGACCCCAGTAGTAATCTATTAGAAAGGTACTTGAGTTCCACTTGACTTTAATTACAAAACCCTTCAATGTCTTGAAAAAGCAGAAACAACCTGCAAGAAATGTTTAAGTGGTTTTAGAGTTGCAGAGAGATGTGTGGAAATGGGTGGACCTCGGCGATAAAAAGTGACAACTGTAGGAATGTCACTAATGTAGAAGTGACTGTAGAAAACAGCTGTGTAAGGATGTGGCAATTTGAGAATTCCATTTGACCGGTATTCACTTGCACCCACCGACCTTTTTGTCCTTTCAGTGTTTTCATTTAAAATGCGTTTTCAACATCTAATTCGAAACTGGTGACCAGATGATTTGGATTTGTCGGTCTAGATTTTTGACAAATGCAGCACAACTGTGGGTAGAAAATAAGTGTCTCATCTGAATTTGGATCTAATAGATCTAAAATCCGATTATCCTTGGGTCACAAGAGTCTGGTTAGCAAATTTTAATTAAAGAATAAGTTCACTGTTGATTGTCTCAGACTGCTGAAGTTCAAATAAACTGTGGAGCAAGGACTGTGAATTATAGCCCATGCGAGTGTTGATTTAAAGGTGCCGTAGATAGGATTGTGAAGATCCAGGATTTAGCCAAAAAATTTGAACGACAACTTTTCAATCCCTCCCCACCTTTCCGCTAAAGCCCAAAACGGTCTCCTAAGCCCTTCCCCCCACAAGGGAGAATGAATGTGTGTGCATGAGCAGTAATTGACATGCAGTTAGACATCCCCCACCCCCACTCCCTTGGCCTTGATTGGTGCATCTGAACAGGGAGCTGTGGATTTTTGCAAATCGCACTACAGCCTGTAGGTGGTGCCAGAGGAGCCGGATTTTTTAATGACCTGCTTCATGTAGTTCTACTGGAACATAGGGTCAGTTTCAGCAAATATGACAGAAAGTTAGTCTTATAAGGCTTACCTACTGCACCTTTAAGACATACTTGGAAAAATGTGAACCTATCCTCTAAGGTTGTCTTTACCTTTAAGAGATATGTTGGTACAAACTAGGGGTGGGGGGAAGAATCAATACAGCATAGTATCGCGATATTTTCTGTGGTTTAAAATCGCAATAATATCGTATCGTGACATGAGTATAGTGATGATAGTGTATCGTGAGGCCTCTGGTGATTCCCACCCCCAGCACTAACCGAGGTGATGATAATGATGATGATGATGAATACTTTGCATCTCCTATCTATAGTCTGACTTCTGAGTTCTAACAACTAGCGATCACATTCTGTCAGGGCCGGATTCAGCTGTGTGGGGGTTCTGGGGCAAGGTTTACTGTTGGGTACCTTCTGACAGTGATTCCCACCTAGGGGTACTTGTACTTCTGCTGTTACCAGAGGGTACGTGGAAAGATTTTGGAGAAGCTCAACTCATTTGAAAAATGGAAATTATGATTTGATTTAAAATTATATTATTAGCTGTAACACCTGAACACTACATGTTGCAGTTATGTAAGAGTGCAAGAAAGTTTAAAGTGGTGGCTAAATATAATGAATGAATTCTGGAAATAAATAGCTAAAAGTAATGACCAAACTGCTGAAATAGTTATCTTAGTAGCTTCACTCCAAGTTGTAGTAGTACGATTGCTGACCAAACCAACCTAAATATTGACAGTTCAACAAATTTGAAAAAGAAAATTAACAATAGCCACTATTATTATTATAGTGAATAGTGTTATACATTTGGAACGGATGAAGGGCTAGTTCATCTAACAGGGCTGTGGGGGTACTTCAGACCAAAAAGGTTTGGGAACTACTGCTGTACAACACTGGAAACTGTTGCAGTCAATTGCCTGAGAGAGTAAAAATTATTCAGGTGTCTTATGAGATGTCTTCCAGTGTGCAGTTTGTATCATTCACTATAGGCCTACTACATTTCAGTCTTCAGCTTTGACTTTTGTCTTCTTTCACTGGCACCAATAGTTCCTCATTTGCCTTTTCCTCTCCGTTTGTCTCAGAATTTAAACCATCAACCTGCTTCGTAAACCTTGAGGCTAAGATGGATGTTGTTTATGTATGTCATCTGGTGTTGCCAGACAAGTCCTGCAACATAAACAGAAGAGATTGGGGCAACAAATGAAACTGGTACGGGAAAGGAAGAGTAAAGCAGATAGAGGCGGGGAGTTGGATACACACAAAAGCACAAAAAGGTTGGAATGCAGAGCCCAAAGGAACAACAGGAACTCTCCATAGCAACATTATCAGTTTATTGAACCACATTGGAGCCATTCTGGCCCCTTTCTACCCTTTTCTACTTTATGTTCTTCCCTTGAGCCCAGCCCCTAATCTGTTCACACCCCTCGCTCCTAATTTTGTCTCTTTTCTTCCGCAGTTAAGCGCAAAAAGAACGTTGTTAAACTGAGTCGCTGCAGCTGCACCGCACACAGAGCTCTAACACGCACGCAACAGCCCACAGCTGTTGAAAAAGTTTTTTCTCAGGGTGCCCATAAAGGGAGTTACAGAATGGAACCAGCCCGTCTCTCGCCTCCTTCCTTGCGTCCTAATTTCCTTGTCCCGCTGTATGCCTGCATGTCAAGAGGGGCTCTGCGTTAAATCCACCGCTGCAACAGCTGCTCCAGCGGCCTCTGTGCGCATGCACACACACACAACACACACACACACACACACACACACACACGTACTCCCACAGCAGCAGGAAGTATCCACCAAAGGCTCAAGACGGCCACTGATGAGTGCCATTACGCAAAGCTGTATATCATGTCATATCAGACATAGCCAACTGCACCGCAGCACTGTTAAGGCCAATACGCAGAATTGACTCTATGTTATGTTCTTTTATCAGACTAAACACACACACACACACACACACACACACACACACACACACACATTGAGTAATTTTGGGTTACTGGGCTATTTGGCTCTTATCCCATCAACAGCTCCAAACATTCAAATTCTGATGACTGAGGGGAAAACTCAACCCTGCAAGGTTTGAGGAAACTAACATGCACTAATGCAAAACATACATTAACTCCAGTTCTGCACTGAGAGCACCATAAAGTGGATAAAACCAAGACATTTCTTTTAATCTTATTTGGCCTTTTTTGTTATTCAAGACTGGTTTTAGGATGTGGAACTGACTGAGCCCCTGATCATTTTGTTGCCGAAACTTTGCACATATTTGCGAGTTATCATGATTAGGTGGGGTGGGAAATGTGAATGCCAATGTTTAAAAAAAAAAATGATTTCAGTCCTGACTTTAAACTCTGAATTCCAACTTTTTTCTCAGAATTTTGACTTTAAACTCAGAACTCATGCTCTTCTGTACATGTGCATTGAATTCTGTTAATAATGTGTTGTTCCATCTACCTGTACATATACATGGTTAATGTTTACTTGTGCACTGCCCCTGTCTAAATACAATGACATTAAAACAAGTTTCCACCCTCTTGAACAAGTGGCGAAGTCTTTAACTTTACATTAGCATGGCACTCACTTGCACTCCAAAAATGATTGCTGATGATGATGCATTTGTCCAAAAAAGACAAAGTTTCCAAAAAGACAAAGTTTAGGACCACAGAAGACGTTAAATGTGGGGTATACTCGCCACAGCCGACCTGTCGAGTGCCAGTGTGAGGTCATGGGAGCGCCGTAACTGTTTATAGTCGCGCGTGGTTCACAGAGGTGTCGCAAATGAGGAAAGGCTACCGACTTTGCTATTTCTACGGACTAGAAGAAGAAAAAAAGGTAAACAACGTCAAAACTGGTAGCAGCGTTGATGTCAACGCTTCGATTTGATTCGATGACCTACTTCGTCGCATTGAGCTTTTCATTCGCCATAAAAGGACTCCTCTTAACCCAGTAAGTTTACAAGAGAGACTTGCGGCCACTCAGAGTCCTGGCATCCGGTTGCCCTCGAACTCGTCCATGCTTCCTGTTTCCGCTTCGTCGCGTGCCTCTGGTCGCTCACTCAAAGATCCTGGCACGCCAGCTACAACCTACGTCATTTTGACGTCACATTGGCGCAAGGAACGTGTAGGGAGGGAAAGAAGACCGATTTAACGCATAGGTAGGCGCGTCGGTAAGCCAAAGACACAAGCTGAACCACATCTAAACCGTTTCCGGGTGCATTGAGCCAGTTCCGGTCCCTGCAACACGCCGAACACGCCTCTGAACAGAGCAAGAGTGCATGAAAAAAAAAACAGCAGGAAGCTCTGTTTGTGTGCGTAAGAGAGCACGGGAAAGACCCAACCATTTTGTCTACCTGTGCACAGAGAGAGAGAGTGAGAGAGAGAGAGAGAGAGAGAGAGAGAGAGAGAGAGAGAGGTGTAGAAGTTGTAAATTTGTCCGCACTCGTCTGCCTTGAGGCAGCGCACGGCGCGTTCTCACATTCTACTTTTTTCACCTGCCAAAGCCCAAGCTCAAGAGGAAGAAACAAGTCCATGAACACATTATGCAACTCCTCTGTTGTACAAAAAGTAAATATTTAATCTGGAGCACCTAAACCCAATTTTAGACGCCTCTGTGGTGCCAAATCCAGCCATTTCCAAAACTTTTCAAAGCTATCCGTGCAAGTTGCAACCCCAGGAGCTCCACAGCTCTTAATCACACGATTTGATGCACTTAAAGTACAACGTTGTGAGTCTCTGTGACCTTTTTAAAGTCAGTTGAACATATTGAACACTTTGGGTCAGTCACTGTCACTCCACTCGTGTCCGATATCCTGAACTATAGAGTTCCTTAGCGACAGAAAAAAAGGCTCCACGATGCACCAAATAATAAACAAATAAAAATAAAGCAGTGCCTACCGTAATAAAGGTAACCATAGCATCGGCGGGTTAGTATCCAACAGAGTCGACATGAAGGTGATTAATTTAGAGACAGAATCCTTTGGCGAAAACTTCCCACTTTCTGAGGGGGCTGCCGCTTGTCTGTGCGCCACACTGGTTCTGCGTGGAGAGGATCAGGGTGTGCGTAATGCTCTCTCTCTCTCTCTCTCTCTCTCTCTCTCTCTCTCTCTCTCTCTCTCTCTCTCTCTCTCTCTCTCTCTCTCTGGACAACATAATCTACAGCGCTCTTTCTGTTACGGGACAGATGGCTCTTGGCGCATGTTGCTTCAAAGACCTGCATGCATGCTGCCACTGTCTGTCAGCGGAGCAAGCCTGCTGACATGAATTAGGACACCGAATTAAGAGTGTGTGTGTGTGTATGTGTGTATGTGTGTGTTCATGTAGTGCTAGGTGACATTAAGCAGGTTCCCCCAGACTCAACGTTTCAAATCAGATACATTTTCCTTTAAGGATGAATAAAAACCTGAATGAACTACAGAAGCCATAAAATGAAATAAAAAAATAAACAATTTGGTTCTGTAGGAATATGAACTTAAATAAGATTATTCTTACTACTGAGTAACATACATGTGCACTAAAATCCCTGTATATTAAGGTTACTATAGGAGCAAGCAATAAATACACACAGTTTAGCTGCTGTAAAGCACAGACCGGTAATGAAAAGTAGAGTGGCAAAAATGTATCGATAAGTTGTCATCTCTTCAATGAATCGCCACATTTTGATAATCGATTAATCGGCTTGAGTCATTTTTTTTTTTAAATGTTAAAAAAATTCTGATTCCAGCTTCTTAAATGTGAAAATGTTCTGGTTTCTTCACTCCTCTATGACAGGAAACTGAATATCTTTGAGTTGTGGACAAAACAAGGCATTTAAGGATGACATGTATGACTTTGGAAAACACTGTAACAGTTTTTGACCCTTTTCTGACATTTTACAGACCAAACAACTAATCGATTAAATAACCAACAGATTAATCAATAATGAAAATAACCGTTGCAGCCCTTATTAAAAGACATCAAAACTTTCTTAAAAAGTAAGAGTAAAAGTTGAATGCAATGTCTGTGTAAAATGGTGCATTAACATTTTTGGAGTTGAGTAAGATTGATCCATATAGCAGCTGGAGGCTCAAAGGCACTTGGTATTAAGGCACCTTTCATTTTACTCAAACTTATCCACGTGGAGAGGACTTCCTTGGGAATCTAACATCCTCCAGCAGCCACATCGCAGGTCCTGAGTTCTTATCAGGGTTTTTTCTAAACAAACTGAAAATGTGTAACTTTTTCAACTGATTATTTTGTCAGTGACTTGAGTTACAGAATCAAACAAAGTCTTTGACACTGATACCACTGTTATACAAACAGACAACGCTAGTTTATTTGACCATGAGCAGGAACCTTTTTCTGACCTTAAAGGTCCCATATTGTAAAAAGTGAGATTTCCATGTTTTGTTTGATTATAAAGCAGCTGGTGCTACATACGTACTGTGAAAATATAAAAACACAATCAATCCACAGAGAAATGCACACAGCCCGCTAATAATAGCGGTTGTCTAACCGCAGTTAATTGCTAACATTAGCTGAGGTCTTTAGGCATATGACTGGTAATTGTAGATTTTGTTTAGATATGCCAAATTGTAATTATATATCGGTCAGACTTTATATTTTTATTATTATATTAATTGTTAGTTGTTGGCACTTGACCCTATACGTTCATAGCAACAAAAATGACATACAGTTAGATTTTTTAGACGCATTTGGAGGATGAGAGACTAAGAGTAGTGAATGAGATAGGGAGAACCACCTATAAAGTCAGTGACACATCAGGCTGATTATTGGCCGTGGGACAGTCTGGCGAGGTCAGTGACTCAAATCGGTTCGGTGTGTCCCGTGTCGTCGTCCGTCTGGGGGGCTGTGGGCGTTCATTTTGGCCGACCTGACATGTTTGGTCGGTGGCAGGGCCGTCGGGACTCACCCGGAAATGGTGAGCGGAATGAGGTGACTAGTCTCTCAAAATCTGATGAAAATCTTTTAAACTGACCTTTGTTGAGCTGAAATGAAGACAGATTCAGCAACTGCACGGCCTATTTCTCGCTTAAAATGTTTTCAGAAACATGTTTCAGTGAACTATTTTAGTACAATATGAGATCGTATTCTGAACTGCCGCCATGACAGTCCAGGTCTGAATATCCGGAGAAAACGAACCCATGTGACCTGTTTGTCCAATCAGCTGCCAGTTTTCATTTCTTGGGCAACATTACAGATTAGCGCCGCCTGCTGTTATGGAGGCGTATTACGTCTCGTCTCCTCTCGTTTTTTTGATGTGTCCCGACGCAGTTTTTTGGACCTCGGGGACGCGACTGATCATATCGACAGGGTTTTCTGTCAACGGTCGGCCGTCGGCTATATGTGTCTACACCATAAGATGCATCATAAAGTTATTTACCGGAGCTCTCAGTCCAGCACCACAACACAAGACACAGAAAACATTTATCTTTCGTAACTTTCTCTAGCTGACAATATTGGGCTGTTTATTTTATTTCCTCACACACACTGTACAGCCTTGCTCTTGCCAGATGAATGAATGCTTGTCATTCCAAAAAAAGTCTCTTCAACCAATATTCCAAGTTCGGCAGCAGAAAAACGATATGTCTTGGCTCATTCACAACCAAAGTCTGAGTTGAAAAATTGTGTTGAAGAAAAGTTTTGCGCTCAGTGTTCCCAACTGAACTCTCCTCTACCTTGCAGAGACTCGCCAATATTTTTCTGCGTGTGTTCTCTGTGTTGTTTCTGTGGCTGTCTGCACTGAGAGATTATTTAAAAGTTATACAACGTTTTTATATTATTATTTCAAGTGGGTGCTGGCGATTTTTAAGGTCAGTGTGGTTGCACTTTTTGCACTTAAGTTTTCCATTTTATATTTGTTTGATTGAAACAGAAAAAACAGTAGTGGTTAGTAGAGAGAAAAAAAAAACAGTTTGGATTGATCCTTCAAGACATTTTCGGCACCACTAAAACAATATGAGGAATGTTGAAACACAGAAACAGTTGGTATGTTTGAAACAGTGCATCTCTGGCTTAATGTGACTCATGACTGGTTATGTACCATTACCTGGTTTACTTTCATGCCTGTCATCTGCGCTGCACCGAGCATGTTACAGTGGCACCAACACAGACGGCTGCATTTAAAAATAAATAAATAACGTTTGTCTTAAGTCATGCCGTTCACACGTAAAGCTTGAACTGGGTAACTGACATTAGCTTGCAATTATGAACTTTCAAACTTACCTGTAAGATACTTCTTCACATCTCCAGAACAGCAAAATGTGAATTTTTCCCGTCTATGACGAAGCATTAGTCATACATCATAGGAGATCCCGCAATACCAGCCTTTGGTTCGGCGTCATCATGTAAAGGATGTGTTCAATTTTTCACGAGCACAATGGGCAAAGCACATCCCTCGGGCTCCCCACGTGACATGACAACTGTGTAATTATTATCCTGGACGCCGTTGAATCATCAAATATGAAAGGAGCCAGGGGAGGGGTGGACAGTTTTAGAGGAGAAAGTGGCAGATGAGTCAGCTGAGAGAGGGGAGGATGAGAAGAAGAGGAGAAGATGCGAAAGATAGAAAGGAGGATTAGAGATGTGAGCAAAGAGTTGAGAGCAGAAAAGATGATTATGTAGAAGGGAAAAGGCAGAAAGTGAAGGAAGGAGAGATTGGAGAGGAAACATATGCAGTCCTATTAAGAACAGCTGCATGTGAACAGCAATATAAGTAGAATATACATTTTAATTAACCATGTCAACAGCTTAGTCAGAATATTGTCTTTCTCAGAATGAGGGCAAAAACTGGAATATTATGTGCATAACCTTGTTTAAGGTAGATTTTGGTTACAGTTAATGGTAGGTGCATTAAAGGGCCCATATTATGCTCATTTTCTGGTTCATAATTGTATTTAGAGGTTATATCAGAATAGGTTTACATGGTTTCATTTAAAAAAAAAAAGTTTGTTGTACTGCACATTGCTGCAGCTCCTCTTTTCACCCTGTGTGTTCAGGTCTCTGTTTTAGCTACAGAGTGAGGCATCTCACTGCTGTATTTGTTGGCAGTTGCACATGCGCAGTAGCTAGGTAAAGATCACATCAGCTAGCTAGCTCTTTAAAAAACTTTGGCCCGTATAAGGCAGGATTAGCCGGGAGACTTCTTCTAAACAAAGTTCCAACTTTGCGTGGAATACCTGCAGAACAGGGACATGGAAGTAGTTCTTTTGTAGATTATGGTGAACTAGTGTGTGTTGTAGCAGTGTTTTGCCATTGATAATGAGCTAGCATGCTTGCGCTAGCATGCTACGGTTAGCCCCTTCGTTTTGGGTAGTGACGTAGAAAGCGTACAGATTTTGACCAGCTCACCCGGAGACTGAAGGCAGGTTACATTCAGAAACCGTATCTCATTCAAAACAAATTTTTTTTTTTCATAATATGGGCACTTTAATGTCTGAAGCTACATTTTTCAGTTAATGCTGAAATCACGAAATGAGACTAACTAGCTTCCCGTGGGAATTGCGCGCTTACTGTGCTCTTCCTGCTGTTCTTGCTTTTGTTTTGTCTGTCCTCCTCATAAATAAATATGACTTGTATTAACCTGACTGGATTCCAGATTCCAAGTGTGGAGAGTTGAGCCATACAGATTGAAACATGATGCCCTGTTGTAATACCCCAGATAACCTCAAACACGCAGTCCTTTCTGACAGTCTAAATCCTGAGGAGATCACAAGCAACATCCTAAATGACATGAACCGGATTAAATCTGTTTGCACAGTGAATTCCGTGTGATTTATGCTGAGGTCCAAGCATGGCCGTTCGAAAACACAGCCCTCTTGTTTTAAACCTCTTTTTATTGAGAAATATAGATAATGAACAGACACATCGTTACAGATATGAGTTTTTCCTTTTTCTTGCACATAACAATCCCCTCTCAACCCACCCCATCCCACCCCGACTGGACCAAATAAGAAATGATTAACAATGCAGACAATTATAAAGAAAATACATACTTAGAATTGAAACATAAACAAATATGATAACCGTGAAGGACGGCACGCCTTCAAAACCGGTACTTTTCAATAAAGTTAAAAAAAAAAGAAGAAGAAAAAAATAAGGGTAGTAAACAACAGTCAGTGACTTGTTTATTGCTAAGGCCATGGTCAAAATTAAAGATTTAATAATAATGTAATAACTATAACAATAACTTATTTCACCAGTAAATTGCTGTTGAACCCTAGATGGGAAAAGGGTATTTTACAATTACTGTGAATGCACCACGAGGCTACCTGTTTTAAGTGAATCTGTGTTGTTTAATTCCGACAACGGCAGCTGCAAGTGAACGCACCGTCTGTGTTGTTTAATTCCGACAACGTAAACATACTGTACATCTATGAATTGCGACAACGGCAGCTGCTGCGCAGACTGTTACATCCCGCTGTAGAAGTCCTCCACAGTGAAATACAGTCACACTTAGCTGCTAGCTAAAGGTAGGCTAACGTTACATGCTGTCAGGTGTAGTGTGAAGTTGAGCACCGAAATGAGGCACCGAAACTTTCGTTCTTATTCGGTCTCGTTACTACCGTTTACGTCGGCACTGGTTCCCTATTGGCACCGAGTTTCGGTACCCAACCCTACTCCCTCAACAGACAGCATATAATGAAACCCAAAAAGTTTACAGTAAATATAGAAAAGAAAAAAAGGTCAGCAGGATTCGTCCCCCTTCTGAACACTTCCAACAATTCACCTTAATCTCCTAAACTTTGCTTTTGAGAGCTCCTGACTAAAATGGAACAAACAAACTCTGAACATAAATCAAGCTCCAGTATTCAGCCCTATGTAATAACACGTGAACATGCCCTAATAGAATAACATATCTGAATGTCTTAAAACACCCAGGGTTAATCATACATGACAACGTAGCAAATCAAGAATTACTGTAGGCGACACTGCGTTAGCTATGACTGTTACTTTACCCGACGTCATTGAATAGCCAGCGTTCAGTTAGTCCTCATGTTCAGGACCAGCAGAGATACCGGCCTTCCTCTCAATACTACGAGTGTAAAACGCCTCAGCCTCCGACGGTGTCTCAAACATCAGTGTATGCCCTCCATAAGACACTCGTAGGCTGGGTAGAGAAGCCTGAATTGGATTCCCTTCTGATACAGGGCTGATTTGACATTCTTGTAGGCTGCACGTTTCTTAGAGAGGTTAGCACTGAGGTCGGGATATAGTCTTAGTGCTTGTCCCTTATACTGTATCTCATTCTGTCTAGCCCAGCGTAGTGCCTTCTCCCGGTCTTGATATTTATGAAAAGCAACGATGATGGCTTGAGGTGGCTGCCCATCTTTGGGTTTCTGCATTAGAGCGCGGTGCGCCCGGTCCAGTTCGGGCGGGGTGGCAAACACCTGGCTCCCCATCATGTCCTTCAACAGCGTAGAGACGAAAGTTACCATATCACCGTTGGGTTCACTGCCCTTTGGCACATTTATTATACGGAGGTTTGACTTCCGAGAACTGTTCTCCAAGTCGTCGATGCGGTCCACCAGTGTAGCATTCACCGCCTGTAGTTCAGAGACGGCTTTCTCCACTTTAGAGAGGGCTTCAAAGTTCTCGCCTGCAGTGATCTCCACAGATGTAACTCTTTGTCCCAGTGTATCCACCATTTCCCGAAAGCTAGCTGTAGATGACTGGATAGGTGCCAGAGATGCTTGAATGAGTGTAGCCGTGTCTTCTTTGAGATTTTCGCGTTGTTTTTCCATTTCTGCTGATAGCATCGCAGCGAGTTCGCTACTAGCTGTAGCCGACGCCATATTAGCCACTTTGCTACTCAGCGTTGGTTTCTTCGGCTCTGTATCTCCTCTGGTCTTTTGAGAGCTCGGCATGTTCCGAACGTGCAATTTCGGTAATAAATGAGAAAAAATAAACCAACTGAAACTGTTAACTCGACGCCAGTACGTATATTAGAGAGTTTTTATCGCAGTTAAATCCAAAGTATCAGGAGCTTCTCATTGGCACGTCTTGTCACTACAAGATCCAAACCGGAAGCCTCAGCCCGCTTGTTTTAATTGGTTTGCACCGCGATAGGCATCGGCAAACAATTCCGAACCACTAATAGCAAACACTTTTCCTGTTCCAAATATCAACACAGAGTAATTTATGGGACAATGGTTTTGCCTGACATCTGCCTATCGTCAGACTATCTGTTCCATGGAAAATTAAACAGCAGTGGTGACGGACACACGCATGGAGGAAAGGAGATGAATGCAGCTCACGCATGCTTAGTCAAGCTCCAATGGGACGGCAAATGCAAACACACACGTCATAATTAACGGAGACAGATGTAGGCTGCTGGCACACTAAACAAACACACCTGAGGGAGGAGTGAAAATGAATGAGTGAGGGTGAGGAGGTGAGAGTGAGTAGGAGTTGAACAGGAAGTGAAAATAAAAGGGATAAAGATGGGGGAAAGATGGAAGACAGAATGGAAAGCATGGTTGTGGAGAAAGAGGACACAAAAGGGGGAAAAGAGTTGAGTAGAGGAGGTGAAGAGGGCTTTGCCACTCCGCTCTACTGCCTCCCAGACATTTAGATAAATAAACAAAGGAAGAAGAGAGGTGTGTGTGTGTGTGTGTGTGTGTGTGTGTGTGTGTGTGTGTGTGTGTGTGTGTGTGTGTGTGTGTGCGCGCCATCTTGGCGGGTGCCAATTGATCATGCGACCTGTAGCTTTGACAGAGTGGAAGCCTCCCTACATGCTGGTGAACCTCACCACACACAGACCTCACAGGGAAAGAGTGTGTTTGTGTGGACACAGGCAAGATGTCCCTGCTAGTTATTAGACTACTGGTAGTCTCCCATTGCCAGACCTTCCTCTACAGCGCTGCGGAGGAGGGTCAGGCCTAGTCCACACAGCATTATGGGATGGGAGAAAATCATGCTCTGGTTTATTGGCACTTCTTTAAACCAATCACAATCATCTTGGGTGGCGTTAAGCCCCGGGCACAATGACGGTGCCTCTGCAAAATAGTCTCAGGAAGGAATTTGTTCTGGTGGAACGTGTACATTTAAAAGTTGTTCAACAGAAAATTCAGATTGGACAGATAGTCTAACTAGCTGTCTGGATTTACCCTGATAGTTTGGGCTATAGTTTTGAAATATCTGTCTCTGAGATTTCTACCTCCACTCCAATACAATGCAGGGGAACTGGAATTTACGTTGTGTTTCTCACAGCCTCTGTAACATGCGGCCCATTCTTTGAGCTACAGTTCAGATCGGAAATAAACTCTTAAAAATCAACTGGTTTTACTACAACATTTTATGGTTGCTTTGACACGGCTGGTCGGAAGTCATTTCTGCTGACAAGCAGGGCCAAAAAAGTGAGAGAAAAGAGAGAAATCAGAGGAAAGACCAATGATGATGATTATCAGAGCAGAACACTGCATTATTCATCCCGCTCTCTGGAGGGAGAGACAGGAGGAGTGATGGAGTGAGAGAAGATAAAAAAAAGTAGGTGACGAAGGAAAGGAGGAGAAATGAGCAGAAAGCACGAAGAGGAGAGAGAAAGAGGAGGAGAGAGAGGGGAGGAGGAGGAAGAAGTGAAAAATGTGTGACAGGAGGAATAGGATATCCTATCCAAATATCCACATATACCAAATTGGGCTAGGGGCGTAAAGTGTGTGTGTGTGTGTGTGTGTGTGTGTGTGTGTGTGTGTGTGTGTGTGTGTGTGTGTGTGTGTGTGTGTGTGTGTGTGTGTGTGTGTGTGTGTGTGTGTGTGTGGGTGCAATGGCCACTTCCCTACCCCCACTTACCTTTAGTGTTCTGGCCACACCCAGCCTTTTTTCTTATCTCAGCTACGCACCTGTAACTTTTCCGTGACTGTTTTTATTTTTTATTTTTTTTGCAATGTTTTCATTTATTTTTTCATTGCAAATACAGTAGCTTTAAATCAGTTTACTGAAATGTCCTCCTTTCAGTCCTCCCTCCATGTGTCAAGTCTAACTATGGATGTTTCTTTAGAGCCAGATGCAAGCCTCCCTGACTGTATCTTGCATGGGTATCGAGCCAGTGGGTAAAAAGTGGAGTTGCCAAGGCCCGCTCCCTGTTTTCCACCCCCCTACTTCCGGCCCCTTTGCTCAGATCACAGCCATTTTCAAACTCTGCCTTTTTTTAAATCTCAACTACACACCTGAGAAGTTTCTCGACTTGCACGGTTGTGACTCTATCGCGGTGACAAAATCTGGCCGCAGACATATAAACAAACTGCCTCTGCGGTACCACACGCCATGATGATGCACACACACACACACACACACACAGACTCACAAGGTGAAAACACTACCAGTGTTGCTATGACGGTGACGAAAAACAGTATAGCATGTTGCCTGTAAAAATGTGGCCACACTACGTGCTTTCTCTAAAGAAAACACAGCAGGTTAACTGCTGGATGTGTGTGCATGTATAGTGTGTGTGTGTGTGTGTGTGTGTATGGGTGGTAGGTTTGTGTGAATGGTTTGTTCGTTACGTCACCTACGCGTGTGTGTGTGTGTGTGTGTGTGTGTGTGTGTGTGTGTGTGTGTGTGTGTGTGTGTGTGTGTGTGTGTGTGTGTGTGTGTGTGTGTGTGTGTGTGTGTGTGTGTGTGTGCGCGTGCTAATAAGCCAGGGTAGTAAGGGAATCACAGGTGAGCCAGAGGGTGAATCTACTCTGGGAAGCCACACAGTTTTTCACCCTCAGCTTTCAAGTCAGTCTTTTGTATGTGTTTTTAAATACATTTATACAATAAAGGATTAACCATACAACGCTGGAGGACCTCATTTTTTGCAACAGCAAGAGTTGGAAATGACTTCAAATTCCCTGCAGTGGCTGATTAGCACACACACACACACAGGTGCACAGGTGACGTAACGAACAAACCATTCACACAAACCTACCACTCGCACACACATCCAAATTGGCCACAACATTAACCTTTTTTTTTCTTCAGAGCATCAAAGTCGTCACAAAGGCTCTTTGGGAGTGCTTAAAAAGATTATCTTTCTGTACTTTTGTACAAGTTGGTACAGGAGTAATAGGAGGTGTGACAGGTTGACAGTTGTCAATAATTTTCCTGCATTCCCTTATTGTTACAAGCTTTTCATCACACATGGAGATACTTACATTTCTTACCAGTTGCAACAGCTACGCTGGTAAAAACCTTGAGACACCAAATGTAGCGGGAACTACCACAGAAGCTTGTTTGAGCACGAGGAGTTTTATATTACTGTCAGTTTGTCTACGGACAGATTTTGCCAGTGCGATGTCGTATCAACCGTGCAAAAGGCAGTTACGAAACTTTACAGGTGTGTAGTTGAGATCAAAATGAAGGCCGAGTTTGAAGATGGGTGTGGTCCGAGAAAGGGTGCCTGTAGTCTATATCCAGAACGTTGCCGCCAGAAATTCCGTTACCTCTCGCTTTCTTTGTGTTGGAATTTTAAACTGCAGTCGATTTCTGAGGACTACGGTTAACTGCTCCTCAGATCTCTGCAGGGTAAATCCAGACAGCTAGCTAGACTATCTGTCCAATCGGAGTTTTCTGTTGCACGACTAAAACAACATTTGAACGTACACATGTTGCACCAAAACAAGTTCCTTCCCGAGGCTACTTTGCAGTGGCGCCGAAGCTCCGCCCAGTGTTTAGCGCCGCGAAAGACGATGGTGATTGGTTTAAAGAAATGCCAATAAACCAGAGCATGTTTTTCTCCCATCCCAGAATGCTGTGTGGACTAGCCAGACCTTCCTCCGCAGCGCATTGAGTATATACATAAACTCTCTGTCTCTTCTTGCTCTTTTAAGTTTCAACAGTTCTGTCTTTCAGTACAAATTATTACAAATGATATGATTAATAATAAAATGAGTAAGTATTACAGTCCCGGACCTCAAAATTTACATTTTAAATACTTAAAAACACGTTTAACCGAAATTTAGCAAATTCTGATGAAAAAACTGATAGTTACATCACTGTAAATTTAAATCTAATACAGCTGCTAAGCTTACAGGCAAAATTGTAAGTAAATGCTACACCCTAGGGTGACCAAACGTCCTCTTTTGCCCGGACATGTCCACTTTTTACCTACTGGGGTTTTATAAATTCATTAAAATGTCCGGTTTTCACTGTTTTTCATGGGACCATTAAGCGTGTACTTAAATTGACTGGCACTTTGCTCATCACAATACTACGGTAGGCTACTTTGTTGTATGACGTAATTCCCGAGAGGCTGCCTTGTGAGCGGCTCTGCGACGCGCACATACACAGGGACCAGAGCAGACAGACAGGGACCAGGGCAGACAGACAGGGACCAGGGCAGACAGACAGGGACCAGGGCAGACAGACAGGGACCAAGGCAGACAGCGGAGCAGCATTACACACAAAATGCCGAAGCGTTTCCTGCTAAAGATTTCCCACCGTGGTCAGAAAACACAGGGGAGAGACTTTGTTTCTCTCACTATGACTCTAGAGTCGGTAGGACTCGCTCGCTGTCACTCTCACTTCTCCCCCGCTCTATATCACCCACTCCCCACACACACACACACACACGCACACACGCCGTCTCGACGCACACACTAACGCACAAGTATAAACATCAGGCCACATAAAACAAGACTAGTGCAGCTTCACAGTTAAACTGCAAAAAAATGTCCCACGTACCGTCCCGGTCGGGACCGGACAAGTGGGAGGCGGAGTGCACCGTGTGCAAAGCTGGCACATATGTTTCAGTGTCTTCATTATTTATCTTATTACATTGAAAAGATATTAAGAGATATTTTGTTGACGCTGGATTTTCTAACACAGAAGAGGTCATATTTAGAACATTATTTCATATTATTTATTTATTTTAAAAGAGAGCTATTATTTTGTTACATGTTGTTACAGATTTTATTTTATTACAGAAGTTATTTTTGCACAATTGAGGCATAATAAAGCATGTTCATTAACCTCTGAGAATCACCACTGTCTGGATTTGTCTCGAGGCCAGGCCGAGTGTCCTCTTTTTTGGAAATCAAAATATGGTCACCCTACTACACCCCAAAGAGTGCGTATGTGCAGGAATGCACCAGTGCGTTATGAATCAGCCAAAGTTTATAAAGTCTTGAATTTTCAAGAGCTTTCAATCCTTTGAAAACCACCCACTTTAACTGTTGGGGATGAATGAATGCTTAATGTAACAGTATATGTTGTGCACTCAGATCACTGAGAACATACAGACGGAGACATAACATCTCAATTTTCATTGCATGCCTGCTGAACTCCTCCTTTACGTATTCGTTCCAAGTCGTCTTTTCACAACACTGCGGAGGAGGGTTTTGCTAGTCCACACAGCATTCCAGGATGGGAGAAAAACGTGCTCTGGTTTATTGACATTTCTTTAAACCAATCACAATCGTCTTGCTAGGCGTGTGTCGCAGCAACGCTGCCACTGCAAAATAGCCTCGGGAAGGAACTTGTTTTGGTGGAACATGTGTACGTTCAAAAGTAGTTTTAGTCGTGCAACAGAAAACTCAGATTGGACAGATAGTCTAGCTAGCTGTCTGGATTTACCCTGCAGAGATCTGAGGAGCAGTTAACCGTAGTCCTCATGAATCCACCGGAGTTTAGAACGCCAACACAAAGAAAGCGAAAGGTGACGGACATCCGTCCGAAATTAGGGACATCCGGCGGTATTTCTGGCAGGAAACCTGCACAGTCCCGGAAGTGAAACGTCATGAATATAGACTAATTTCCGAGCAGATTTTTTTATGTGCAGTCAAATGTGGTAATGTCAAATAATAAGGGTTCAATTTAGCTAATGCGTGACTCGGCTGCTTACATAGACAGTGAATGGAAAGCGTGGAAATAACACTTGCCAGTGGACCAGTACCATGAGTGTGAGTGACTCGTAATTGCCGGTGACTCAGTGCCCAGGGTTGGGGTTTCCCTTGAGCAAGGCTCTAAACCTCTAACTGCTTCTAGGAAGCAGCTCCAGTTGCGTCGGAGTGTGGGTGTACTGGGCTGCAGCCTGTATGTGTGCATGTGAAGTAGGGCGTTGCTAAAGGAGCATTGGTGCCAAGCAAACCAAATAAAGCTTAATTTGATTAGACATGCAAACACACACAAGCTGCAAACAAAGGGTGAACCAGATATCAAAAGACAGATGTTGCCTGTAAAAACATGACACTACCATAAAACCACTATGTAGGCCAATTATACATGTGTCCTATATTGTGTGCATTTTGTGTGTCATTTAACATTTGGTCAAATTAAACATGCATTTGATATTAAAATATATATTGCACATATAGTGTACTCTGTACTATACACTGGTGTCCTGCCAAAGGTGTTTCCCTGCCTTTCACCCAGTTCATACTGGGAGAGGCTCTAGCAGGAAGATGCAGGAATTGAATGAATGAGAAACCAGTAATCATTAATTGAGTTGATGTTTAAAGACATTCATTCTTCCAATGTCCAAAAATGTGACGTACAACAAATCACAACACATATATCATTAGAAACAACACAAGCAAATGTCATAATTTCATGTTTTTTTGCTACTAAGAAACCACAGCTGTTCTTTTAAAAGCCGATTCCAAAATACTTGTTTCTTAACAAAAGAAAACTGCTATGTCTACGGAAGCCCTGAGAGGAAGGTGAGAGAAAAAAAGAATGCTTGTGATCCATTTTCTAAGTCTGATCTAAATAGTTTTCTCTTCTGTGTTCATGACTGAGAACAAGGAAGAAAAAAAATGTCTCTAACTTACTTTCAGTCCTATTTAGAATATGTAATAATGGTGCCTTTTTTCACTTGTTTTGTTTTTTGTTTTTAAAGTCATAAACACAGGAGAGAAAACTATTTAGAAAATGTTTTTCCCCACCTGCCTTTTAGGACTTCATAAATGTCTTTTGTTTGATTTTGGAAAAATAAAATAAGGCTTTAAAGCTGGGCTTGGCAGTTTATTTTTGGCGTTGTTGGGCAAAGATTCCATAATCATCTTTCAGCATATTGTAATTCAGGTGGTCTGAGAGAAAATTAGACTTCGGCATCTCCTCATTGGTTCTGTTTTCAGGATTTAGAAAATCTAGCCTGTGACGGGAGACTTTGGCCAATCACAGGTCATTTCAAAGAGATAGCATTTCTATTTGCTGTTCTACAAATACAAATGTGCATGTCTACATACACTGCATACAGTTTATTGTCCAAGGAGTGGACGTAGTGGACATCCACTACTTCAAGTTCTGGTGTATTTTTTGCATTTTACCTCCCGCAGCTTTAATGTTTTGAACTAAAGGAACATCCTTAAACATTTTTTTTTAATTCAAATATATACTCATCCATAGTGTATGTTTTACTGAAAGCGTTAACACTTAAATATATCATCTCTAAGAAACCTCCCAGTTCAAGTCCTTGAATTCCACCAACCAAAACCTTGAAAGTATTCAAAAAGTTGTTGGATGTGATGTTTGAAATAAGTGTGATTAAAGTGTGCTTTATTTTCAAAAGGAGCTTAGCATTTACAAAGGAAACGGAACTTGGCGATAAAAGGGTGACACAGAGAAATAGTTACTGGATGAGCAATTTGGGCTTTACTTTTATGTATTAGGGTAGCTAACTTTCGTTTTTCTTTTAGCCAATTCATGTTATGTAGTTACAGTCCAACGGAGTTGTAATTTATTGTCTTGCCTTCTGCTGACTTTGTTCAGCTCTACTGTTGGTTTTGTTGATCGTGGTTGTAATGAGGTGCACTGAAAACAGAAACGACCTCAAGACCATCAGTCAAGGCTTTCATTCACTCCAGTGGGACACGACAAACATCTGTAGATCAGTATGTCAGAGGAAACAAAAGATGAGCAGAAAGTGAAAAGGGCTTTCCTCCTGCTCCACCTCTCAGCCAGACAAGTTGGTTTAATGCAACAAGCAGCTGCTTGAGGAAGAGATTACACGGCTTTGTGGTGTGGCAATATTGTTTACTTGCTTTACAAATGGATGTGTGAGAGCTAAAGGTGTGTATGTTTGTGTGTGTGTTTCCAGCATGTTCACATTCACATATTATGTGTTTTTTTTTTGCTAAATGGCAGAGTGGGATAATGTTGTTTGGCAAAAGCTGGCCTGGATTCTGTCTCTCAGACACTAAGGCTACATTTACACTGCTACGTTTTGAGCCAAACGCGATCTCGGTGCACAAAAGTGTTTTTCGCTCCAGTTGAAAAACTAATCTGAGTTTAAACTAACACGCCCAAACCGCATATCTCATGAAGATTCTCGTATAATGGGTATACTGGTAGTTTCAGTTTCAGTCTCAGAAAACGAGACGTCATAACCCAATCAGTTGGCGAAACATTGCCGTCAGTTTCGGTGTTGCCAAAGGTCTCCGTTTGTGGCCGTTGAGACTGCAACACAACCCTGCAGATTCCAAACCAAAACGGGGTCAGAAGCGTTTTTAAATTTAACGTCAGAGCAGTGTGAATGCAAGGTGTAAACGTAGCAAAAGATAGTAGTTTTTTTAACCAAAACGTAGCATTGTACTTTAAATGTAGCTTGAGTACCTTTACATGCACACCAATATTCCAATATTATAACGTCGACCATTTCAAGACGGTGGTGAAGGAATGAAAGAGAGAGGCTGTGTTCGCATGGTCCAACATGTTCACCACCGGTGGAAACCGGTGGTGAACATGAAAAAACTTAAAAAATCCTATTTTGCACGTCTACATGTAAACAGGAATATTTGTGGAATATTCACCTTCATCAGCCATGTAAACAGCTTAGTCGGAATATTGTGTTTTTCCTCATAAATCCACCGGAGTTTAGAATTCCAACACAAGGCAGGCAGGCAGCTTTATTTGTATAGCACATTTCAGCAACAGGGCAATTCAAAGTGCTTTACATAAAACATTAAAGAGCAGTTAAAAACAATACAAAAAATTAAAAAGAGATCAAAGACAAGAATAAAATTTACAGTGCAGTATAAGAAGAAGTTAACCGAGTCCAACCTGGGCGTTCCAGGGGACTTGTGTTTTCTGTTGCAACTCAGGTTCCAAACCTGGCCTCCCAGAGGACTTAACCCGTTCCAAACTGGGTCTTACAAAGGACTTAACAAGTTAACCGAATCCAACTCGGGCCTCCCAGAGGACTTATACTTTAACTCTTTTTCTGTTGCAACTCAGGTACCAACACAAAGGAAGCCCAAGGCAACGGACATCCAGCCTAAATGAGGGAAATCAGGCAGAATTTTCGGCAGCACCGGAGCAATCCCGGAAGTGGAACATCATGTATATAGACTACTGTCACGGTGATACTTTTTTATCTGTAGTCTGGTTCATACACATGTTCTTGTTAAAAACCAAAAAAATAGAAACCCAGTTAGGTGTACACATTGCAAATAATGTAGGTTTCCCCAGCAGAGACCTAGCTGTGTTAACCAGGTTTTTCAAAACCCCTCACCCCACTTACAGAAACCAGGTTTCTTATTTAGGCAACCTTCGAGAAATCAAGTTACCGCTATAATCCGACAATAACCTGGTTACATACAGTTAATTCAAACTGAGCCACAGGGATTTGACCCAGGTCTCTGCTATGATAAGCTAGTGGGGTCGGAGAGGATTTAAATCTATATGTAACTGATCTGTTCCTACTCAAGCTACAATTCTTGGTGTAATTCAATACTGACCAAAACAGCTTTGTCGTCCTTTTGTTGTATTTTTCAGTTATGGCAGCATGTAAACCAAGCCGATCAGATAGAGCACGTTCGCAGGTTACAAAACGCGAGGCGCACCGCACTGCTTTTTTTGTTGAATGACGCCGCGATCGGACAGAGCGATGCCAGTCGCTTCTCTCTGGAATTCTTGTTAGGAAACCACTGAATCACCTGTTGTCAGCCAACTGTTGTTTTTCTGTGAAGTTAAAGGACATTGTGAAAGTTTTTTCAACTCGAGATAGACACATAACATAGACGGGTTGAGTTGCTTTTACCGCCATGCTGCTGGCTTACCGCTATGCTTGAACAAAAGTAAAGACAGGGCCATAAAAATGGCAGCAAACATCATTATATTAATGCATGCTCATTTAGACCTACAGGTAATGTTGATAGGCTAATTAAAACTTAGACTGTGTTGCCTTCATTAAAAGGCTCAAATATGTTTTGTGAATACAGACAGATTTATTTTTCAAAAATTGGGCCAAAAATGGCTCTTTTGGTAGTAAAGGTTGCTGACCCATGTGCTAGTGTATTCCTGGCTGGCTAAATAGTTGGCAGTTACAGTAGCTGGCTAACTACTGTACAGCAATTCACCAACTCTCCCCAAGCTTTTCAGTAAACTCCACCAGTGGATATCATGGCCTTCTCACAGACCCTGAGGCGCACAATGTCTTTTGAGGTCTTAAAATGTTTGTGTGAACGTAAAAAAGGAGAAACAGAGTGTCCAAGAAGCTTTATTTTTTCAATAAATATTCAGTGAGCTCTGAAATCACAAGGATGCTTTGGGAGTCAATGGCAAGATAATAAACTCAGACAGTCTCGTAATGGAATTATCAAGTGGGTGGAACATTCATCCGACTCTTATTAAAGGAACCTCTTCAGATTTTATTAATGGCTTGGATGTTTGGGTTAGATGTACCCAGCTGGGTTTTACAGTGTGTGCTTAACATATTGTGTTATGAACAGCCAAGAGGACAGTCTTTGTGCTCTGCCCAACCTGCTTTGAGTATTTGTGTAGGTGTTTTCCTTATTGTGCTTTGGAGATATGGTCGATGTTCCTTTTCAGTCAGCATCTGCAGCCAATTAAAGCACGTAAAACAGTCCATTTCTATTGGATAGATATCCGTCCGTTGGGGTGTTGTGGAATTTTATACGTGG
Organism: Perca flavescens; assembly: GCF_004354835.1. NCBI lineage: Eukaryota > Metazoa > Chordata > Actinopteri > Perciformes > Percidae > Perca > Perca flavescens. Next base: position 19,971,657 of record NC_041353.1, on the reverse strand, counting down.
CGGGTGGCCCAAACTGGAACTATAGGAAGAAGAAGACATGGAAGGTGTTTTTGCTTGAAGTAGAAGCGAAGCTTGCTGCACAGAAGAAAGTAGCAGTTTAAAGTATTGTGATTACAAACCAACGAGTCCTCCACACTAAACAACAACATATGCAGTTTATTATTCTCCTTTAATGATCCATGACAGCATTTTTGCATCTGGTATTGCTATCAGAAGGGCGCCATGGCTAAGCTTTGTGACTCGCAAGACCTTTCACTGGCTTACACTAACGTGCTGAGGGAAATATTGGAGTTGAATTGTGGAATAGCACTTGAACGGTAGAGTTTTTTCCCCCAGTGTTTTAGTGCCAGAGTTTGGAAATGTAAGTTTTAGGTCCTGCTGTACATATGCATCTTTTTCCATTTGAAAACAATGATGAAGCATCATACCCACCACTGAATTTGTCAATTACTGCTGAACGAAAGCAGAAATTCTTTTTACGTTTTTTGGGCTGTTTTGCTTTTAATTGCTGGTGTTCATTCCATTAGGCAGACCAAAAAGGAGAGAGAGAGAGAGAGAGAGAGAGAGAGAGGCAACAAAGGTCACTAACTGGAACTGAAGTGGGAAAGTTGTGACTTACTTGGTCTTAGCCCCTAGGCAAACACAGATGATATAAAATGATGATATAAAAGAAGATTCATAAATAGATTCATAAATAGATCCATAAAAGAGTTGCCACAGGATGTAATTATTCCATTTGCTATATTTCATTGTAATCATATTGGCTCACACGGACCATCTTTCAGGAGGAAACAGTTTGCCAGTTCTGCACAAATGTAGTCTGTAGTATGTTAGCTCGCTAGCTATCCACTGTGCTAACGGTACGTGTTGATTTAGCTGGGTCTGAGAGGACAGCCAATTCAATGACTGACCAGTGCATATACTGTATTATGTGTCTATCCAAACCATAAACGGCAAAACAGATATAGAAGCAAGCCATGCAGCCGTCATTTCATCACACAGCGTGACACAACATGGCCAAGACAAAGTTTACCTTAAGTTACACATCTCTACTTTTTTTTTTTTTTTTAACTTAACCCCCGCCCTCTTCTCCCCTTACTGCATTCTTGTGTGTGTGACAGTGATCCGTGGCCTGGAGCTGAAAAGGACAGGAGGGGGAGATGTGCAAAGGAGAAACGAAGGAAGGGAGGAAGAAGCATCAGGATAGAGGTGGAAAAGGGAAAGAAGGGAGATGTGGCACAAGGAAAGTGATGAGAAGAGAAAAAGAGAGGTAGGAAAAGAAAAAAAGAAAAAGGGAAAAGATTAACATTAAGAAAAACATGAGAGAGAGAGAGAGAGAGAGAGAGAGAGAGAGAGAGAGAGAGAAAGTAAGGAGGAGAATAGCTTTTACTCCTGTCTGGATCAAATTTCTACCCAGTTTGATGGGTCATCGCTCACCTTTTTAGCCCCACTTACACACACACACACACACACACATACACACATATACAATATTAAAGGGCTGCTCAGTAGAAGTTTTCCCAGCGTAACGTTTGTGACTTTTCCCTCGGGGTCTCTCGATTCCTTGGCTCAGTTGTTGGCTCAGTCTCATATTTACACTCTTCCAACACGCACGCTTTCACTCAAACAACACCTTTATGTGCCTATCTTTCTCTGTCCTTTGCTTACACACACATGCTCTCGCTTACACGGGCAACATTTAATCTGTGAGCAAAAAAAACGCACTCTTGTTTACACACAGCATCTCATCAAAGGCTGAGAATCTGCTGTTGTTCACCATATAGTGACCACAAATAGAAACACATACACACACACACACACACACACACACACACACACACACACGCACGCAAGTAATCAAAAACAAAGCTTTTAGCACACAGTGACACTCACACATGAATATATCCAAATACATCCATGGGCACCCGCTCATATGATTGTCTCAGAGGGATCTTCCACCACTGTAGGGCTTGTCTGTATTCCATGTCTGCATGTTTGTACACAGTGTCTCTGCTCTCTCTTTCTGAAACACACTCACAGTGGGTTTGCATTCAGTCTGTTCCGGGCAAATATTTTTAGCACACAACTAAAGATAACATCATTTCAGTCTGTTATTGAGACCCCAGCCTTCATTATAAAACGTTCCCTTCTACCAGATTTAATTTCTGAAAGCGCCTTATTTATCAAATTCCTCGTCCTCAGACCCCCGACCGACAGGGTGGTAAAGCGCAGCGAGGCACATTTCTGAGTGAAAACAAAGCAACAATTAACGGCTACCGAACACAGGGTCAGATGGTTTTAATAATTGTGTATAAAATGCTTTCAACACAGAACAAACAAAAGACGGAACTACTCTTGCAACATACAGTATTTCACTCTGTGTCTGCTGCAGATGTTTGTCAGCTTATTGAGTGATTTTGTCAGTACAGTATGAGATTAAGAATATCACCAGGAGCTCCTCGTCTATAATTTCTCTAGAAAAAATATCCTCCTTTACAATGACCGTTGAATGCAACATCAGGCTGTTCTATACTTATTTCACTGCCATGTGTAACTAAATGTGTAGGAATAAAGTTTATTCAGAGTAGCCACTGAAGGTTGTTAACAACAAGTGACTATAGCATTAAGTGAGGCATAGTCTGGATCAACGGAAGTACATTTCCAGGATAAAGCCTGACGTGTGCGCTGTTTTTGTGTGTTGCCAACTCCGTACGCTTCGGGAAACAACAACCTTCGAGCTAGCAAGCCACATGCTAAAAAGGGCGAGATTTTACAGCATTTACTGACAGGCATGGTTTGGGACCGATTGAAAGGATTATTGTGGACGAAGTACACACAGCCATACACTGGTAAGAGCAAATTGTTTTACCATTGTAGGAGCCAAATATGTTGTTTCAAGTGTTTAGATTTTGGGTGTTGTTTTTTGTATGTACATTGGGTGGCGCTGTGGTATTACCTGGGGCAAGGTTATAAAGGTGAACTCCAAATTGTTGCCGGCAGGTGTTTGGCCCGGAAAGGCCAAATGGTTTTTGACCGCTAACGCTGTGACACCGAATGCTGTGATGCTGGAGTGCATTGGCGCCAAAGCCTTTGTTCTAAAGTTGTCTAATTGTTTATGGGTTTATCGCTGAAAACATGAAATAATGGACATTTCATGCTGCACGATCAACCAAATAAACATTTTGTTATTCTGAAATGCAACATTGTCAGACGATTCTTGAACGCTACACAGCATGTTAACATCAGCGCGTCAGCCAGGTCGCTCTGGGTTAAAATCACCTCAGTAGTTACGGTATCAGACCGAACAACTTTACAACCATATATCCAGCTAATTTAAATAGCTCACATTACTGTATTGTGTGAACAGGTAACTTCATTTAACGTTGTATGTGACATGCAAATGTTCCACCAAAACAAGTTCCTTCCCGAGACTATTTTGCAGAGCCACCGTCGCTGCGTCCAGAGCTTAGCTCCACCCAAGACGATTGTGATTGGTTCAAAGAAATGCCAACAACCCCAGAGCGTTTTTTTCTCCTATCCAGTAATGCATAAGTTCAGAGGAAATGTTGAAAAGATTTAAAAGATTGATTTGGAGACTTTACAGACGTTTTTACTAACACTCAGTTCAAATGACTGCTCATCTAGATGAGTAACAGCTGCTGCTGGAGGCCCAAACTTGGCCAGTTGAGTCAAGTTGAGTATCGCAGCTCAAGAGAAGTGAGGATTTGCTTTGTCTCAATTACCATCATCCCTCCCTCTTTCTTTCTCTCATTTACATACAGACATACACACAGACCATCTGTTGTCAGGGCAAGTCCAATACCACGCATCGCTAACCTAAAGCGTGGGACCATGTAGCAGGACATGGAAACGGGAGAGGACAGAGAGAGGGGCGAGGTGGCAAGAGGGGAGGCGAGGAGGAGAGGACGGGAGAGAAGGGAGGGGAAAGGGAGGAGAAGGCAGGTGGAGGAAGAGGAGGAAGGAAAGAGGGGGGGTAATTCAAGGCCGCAGGTTTAGTTTACCTGCCCTGGCAGCCAGACGGCAGGAGAGCTGCTGCATTAGATCACTCTGCCAGATAGGAGAGAGGGGAATGAAAAAAGAGTGTGTGTGCGTGTGTGTGTGTGTGCGTGTGTGTGTGCGTGCGCGTGTGAGAGTGTACAAGAGCACCAGAGAGTTGTCGGGTTAGATTGCCCAGTCCGATAAGTCAGCAGTTCCCATATGGGAGTAGGAAGGTAACAGGTAACACTAGAATAAGTGGTCCTCCTGGAATAAATAAAGGCTTCTCTTCAATGAAAGGGGAAGGGGAATTTGGAAGGCAATTGAAACGTTTATAGAGCTTTGGTGGAAGCTGAGTGAGCCTCTAGTTTTAAAGGACAAATCCGGCACAAATTAATCTAGCAACATGTGTACCGACTTTGACTGTTATCCGCTAATCGAACGTGACCAGTTTTAGCTTACAGCGCTAGTCGTCGGGGGACAGAGGGTAAAGTAAAAACAAATCGCTATTTCTATGTCCGACCAGTCGAACGACGAACGACACCCATATATTTTAATAAACGGATATAATTCATGCATTTCCATGTAATTACATTTCACAAAAGTAATTCCTGTCGACCCATTGTGAAACCACGGACCATGGGAGATTTCAAGGGACAGTTCAGCTCACGTTGCACGGCGTTCGTCTGGTCGTGACTGTTTTCCCAAGATGGTGCCCGTCTGTATACACGTACGGTACTGTCTGTATAAACTATCTTTTTAATAAACTGTCTGTACACTTACAAAGTTCTCAATGCTTCAGTTTCCATGTAGGGACCCTCATTATGCTACCCTGGAAGTGTGGTGCTATTTTGAGCCTTGATAGTGGTGTAGAAATAGAGAATTCTTTTTACTTTACGAGTGCTCTGACGGCTAGCGTTATAAGCTAATTAGCGGTTTGGGCTAACACTGGTCACATTCGATTAGCATGAAAACAAATCCCAGAGAACGGTCAAAATCAGTACCCATGCTTTATTAACCCCTAGGTTCATTTTGCGCCGGATTTGTCCTTTTAAGGGTTTGGATTAACAGAACATTGAAATATTGAAACAAAATCAAGTCACCTTGATGAAAAGATGAATGCCGTTACAGAAGAAGGTTATTTGCATACAGACAACAAGGACGATATCTGCAGCGAAGAATGAATGATGTTACGATAAAATAATGATACGGCTCTGCTAGACTTTCCATATTTTATTGGACTGATTGGATCAATACAAAGAGGCATTACTGGGTGTTGTGACGCTCAGGGAAATGTATTTACCGTTTTACAGCCGCTTCCTTTCCAATTCTTTTCTTCTAAAACATTTTGTCATCTAATCTTCCATGGCTCTTCTCTTGATAGTGGGGCAGATAAGGGGGGAAATCGTTCACAAGTGGATACAAGCACCAAATTGTGTGGTTATCCCTCTGGGGCCAATAATTAGAAAAATAACGTTAGCCACTTGATTTTTCAAAATGGACGCCATTTTCCAAGATGGCCGCCATTTCCAGCATTGGAAAACACGTATCTTGCCACATAATTTTACCCATGGGACATATTTCAAGGTTTTTACCTTTGAATTCTATGTTCTTGACTATAGAGATGTCACATACATATCTATTTTGTGTTTAGAGTCTTTTTGTGGTATTTATAGTAAAACATGCATGAAACATAACACAATTCCAAGAAATTATTATGAAGTATGCCAAAGTAACAGGAGGTTTTATGTAATTTCCTTTTTTATGTTCATTGTATTTATGTGGGTGATTATATTCATGTTCATTAAAGCCAACATTGCTAGTCCTGGCACTTACAGCTGCACAGTGCTGTGCAGGTAAAGCTGCTTACACATATAGCCGACGGCCGACCGTTGACAGAAAAGCCAGTCGAAATGATCAGTCTCCCCGTGTTGGTCCAAAAAGTGCCAACAACACACCAAAAAGACGAGACAAGATGAGACCTCGCCAGACTGTCCCACGGCCGATAATCGGCCTGATGTGTCTTGGCCCTAACAGGATAAAACACCATAACGCACAACTATTTGTGACTTAATCTATTTCTAACACTAATAATTTTACATTTACAAATGTACACCGCCGAACAGCATGCTGGGTAACATTATAGCTGCTAGCTAGCTAGGTAGTAAAGCTGGGAGAGGCTCTGGTTGCTACTACACATTCAAGAACCGAGAAGAAAGTTAGAGGATGAAGAAAGACCGGAGATACGCCAGAACAACGTGTGCTCAGTCCTGTCCCAGCGAAGCAGAGTGCGGCCTGCTAGCTGCATGCTAGCATCGGGTATCCCCAGGTGAAGCCAGGTTTCAGTGATAATCAAAACACAACAGTCACGAACATTGTGATTTCCAGCGAGTTGTAATTGCAAGTCGTCCATTTTATGTACCAGGGATCTGGCATTGGAGAGATACAGGCTCAGTAGAGGTGGCTTGTGTGGTTGTTTTCTTAGCCTTAGCATAACCAGCGGTCTCGCTATGTCGTCTGGGATGTTGTGCATATAATGAAAGACACTCGAAAATAGATATCTGGTGCTGGTCAGCAAGAAAGAAGTACAAAACCGTGGATTGTTGTGGATAGCATGCAGCTAGCAGGTCACACTCTGCACCCTTGTGAATAGAATTACATTATTTTACATTTAGAAGGTAGACTACATGCTTTAAAACACTTTAACTTGGAAAACATTACTTTTTTCAAATATCCCACAAAGTCACCTGAAATTCCTTATAATTTCATAATTTTATGATTTACATCCACATCATTAGATCTCACCATTGGAGTTAACTAATGATATAAACAGTTTATGATGTTGAATATGGGCTCATTGTAATTCTTGACCATCAAAATATAAGGGTAAATATCACCTCTCGTGATTTATCATGTTTGGTTCAAGAGATATGATGGAAAATACATAATTTGGTTATGGCGGAATCCAAAATGGTCGCCACAGCTGTCTAGAAGCCTTCATTTATGTTGTGTTGGTATCATTGTAATCGTTGACCATCAAAACATAGGGCTAGACATCATCCTTTACGCAGTTGAATGTTTTGTTCACAAGATATCACGCAAAATACATAATTTGGCTATGGCGGAAAGTAAAATGGCCGCCGCGGCTGACATAATGTTTTTTTGCGATAGCTAACGTACTTTTTTGAAAGAGCACTATCCACTGAATAATTGTGCCAATTTTGGTGCTTGTATCCACAAGTGAACGATTTCCCTAAAAAATGGCACTTATCTGCTCCACTATGAGAACTTCTAAACATGAAGAAACAAATCAGCATTCTGCTTCCTCTGACTGTCAAACATTTGAAAAAAGCCAAGAAGTGAAACTCACCTTGACAAAACTGTTATTGTTCGGCCATGACTTTGTTTCCACATATCAGGTTAAAGTGTTGAGAGGAACTGAAGCCCGTTAACAGCATAAGTCCTCCAATATCCACACAGTAAATGTTTCAGCGAATGTAATGTTCTGGGGTCTTAACATGCAGTTAATTTAGTCTTTTGACATGTGTGTGCACTTCTCTGACACCAGACACAGTGCTACTGAAAGAAAATAAGCAAACATCACAGGACCAATACTGGTGGTAAACATTTACAAGCAATGAAACCACCATCCCATCCCTCCACCCATCATCTCCAAATTTTTTTTCTTACAAAATGATGTCCCTCCTGGAGCTGTCCCACCCAACATCCTGCTATCATAAACACACACGCTTTAATCCATATGGAAGCCGAAGTCTTGCATCGTAATAGGTAAATGTATAGGTGCTAGACCCTCCACAGGCAAAATAATTGAAAAAAACAAATTTCACACATTTTGTTATTGATCACAATGTAATAAAGTATGAAGTAATTACCCTTTACATTTTGATTGTTATGATTTGTATTCTATATATCTATTGATGTAAGGTACCTTCAAGTCTTGGAACATGGTTATTTAGAAATACTTTTCATATTTTTTATTTGCATTTATTACACAGAAATCTTCATCCCTCTGTTATAGATTTCTTTGGGAATATATCTTATTGTTACTATATGGAGTGTGGTATTTAAAGTGGCTTTATGTAACTTTCAGTTTGTGTTGATTCTAGCGGCCGCTTTGCACAAAAGTCGTAGTGTTTTCACCACAGCTGCTCAGACATGAAAATCACTCACCTTTCGGCGAAATTTGCCGTCTTGAACCAAAATAGGTGACCTACATGAATCGTGTAGATTCGATGAGAATATGTTTAAGGGAGGGAGGAAGGGGGGGGTTAAGTACTCGGGACTGGTGCCCGATTTCTGGCATATCCTCCTGAGACCCAGCCCATTGACTTATGTCCACCGTAGTGGACGTTTGAGTTTCATTCCTCTCCTTGGAATCTTTTGTGCAAGTCTCTTAATTCCTGCTGTATTGTAGAGAGGACATCCTGGGCTTTTCAGTGATGTGTTATTTGATTGGCTGGGAGGCCGGGAACCGCCTCTATCTTTCAATCCAAAATGGACAGCATAGGAACAAGCACATTTTATGGAAAGATAAGAGATGAGTCAAATATTGTTTGTCTATCGTTTTGTTACTATGATAATCATATATTTTAGTGTTCATTAAGGTGTTAGGAATCATATATTGAGTTCTGATAGAAACTACATCATGTATCTTTTGAAAAATTTGCCATTTTATAAATGTCAATTATAGTGGACATCAGGACTATCTTCATGTAAATAATGACTCCACATCTACCAAATGTGTCTGTTTTCGTACTCAAATGGTCCTGTTGTCCACTACAGTGGACATTCTTTAAATAAATAAAAATAAAAAAATTTAAATTGTAGGATCTTTTTTTGAAGCTTAAACAGGTATGGAATCACAAAAAATATGATTAGGAAAAAAAAAAGATTTCCTTGGTAAATAAATTAAAAAGTCCACATGGGATTTGTTTTAATGCGCTCGATCGAACTTCCACCAATCAATGAAACGAGTTCTAGCCAATCAGATGCAAAGTAGGGCGGGTCTTTGCCGAAATGTCAGAGTGCGGTACCGATGTGGTCTCCGTGGGAACGCGGCTAAAAAAAAAATGGAGGCAAAGTTTATCAAACTTGGAGCGTGTAGATACAGGCAGCTTTAGTTGAGAAAGGAGTTAAAATAAATGGCGCTGGGCATGAATAGAGGACAAGAGGAAAAGGGTGGAGACGGGAAGCCGTTTAGCACTTGGTGCCTCAAATTGAGGGAGCCGGGTGCTTCTGGAGCGCATGTTCAAGAAGGACACTGGACGTCGGCAGTGGTAAGAAAGGGCTTGCTAGTCATTAGATGCTAGCTAGTCACAAAGCTTTGGGCCGTGCACTCTGTCATACGAGTACGTTACCGACAACAACCGCTACCGTTAAGACAGCGACTGCGCCTTTACTGACCGACCGTGATACAAACAATACGTGTGTGCACGTTCGTAGCGGAACATGATTTGTAAAAGCTATCTGAAGCCCAAACTGCCTTGATAAAGCTGTCTGTTTGGAATTAGCATGGCAGGTATTTAAACATAACGGCCTTGTCCCAGAGTTTAGACGTCTAGCTATGTGAAAAGATAAACAATGTGACGTTTTTAATAAATGTAAATAAAGCAGCTAATACCAATGGACAAATTCATGAATGTACTAATTCGCTTTTTTGATGATGACCTGGCCAAAGTAGTCAAGTTTAGTTTTCACAATGATTCATTGTAGGATTATGATATTATTGCAATGTAAATCCACATTGACTCTTAATTTAAACATATGGTTGGAAGAAGTAAAAATTGATCCAAAACTTTTTAGTTTTTAAACATTATGACTTTTATTATTGTGTAATGTCAGAAGGACTTTAACTGTTTTGCCAGTCAAATTAACTTTAATGAGTGGATATTGAAATATTACACTGTTGGTTGGCAAAAAATGCATCTCAAAATGCATCAGATTGATGCTTTAAAATATGGAAGATATTGCCCACTGTATATAACTTTTGCTCAGACAACAAATCATTCATTTACAATAAGATAATAAGTTACAGATGCATCGTTGCATTTCAAGTGTTGCATGTGGTAACTTAGCCTGAATGTCTCGTGAGCTAAACCGGGTATCACTGTCACTGTGTCATGAGCCAAAGCATTAAGAGTTTGTTGTAGCAATTAACGTAATAATAACATTTCATGAAACCCAAGGACGCTTTACACAGGACTAAAAGAAATAAAACGTCTGGAAGGGGGACGTAATTTAACGTAGGCTACTGATGTACAACCACATTGCACATTGTAAAGTTATTTTATGAATGAAATAGACATATTACATACCTGAGGGCCAATTCGGGGTCGGTTTTGAATCCTTTCCAATCCCGTAATTTTCTCCATCTGTTGAAAGCCCAACCGAGTGTGACTCGGATTTGCCCGTTGTCTCTACTTTCCTTTTTAGCTTTTAGTTGTTTAATTTCCTTTTTTTCCTGTGATGGCCCTGCCCCAGTATCAGCCATAACGACAGTAGAAAACTTCTAAAATAAAATTAGAATACAATTAGGCCTACATAAAGAAATGTCCTGCTACTTTTTACCTGGCTGGATACGCAAAGACAGGCTTTTCCAGTGTTACAAAGAAATCTGTGACCCGTCACAAATCTGACCCAGGCAAAGGCATTCATAAAAACTATACATTCTTTTCACTGAGTTTCTTTGCGGCATATATTAAGGATCAAAAACAGAAAAGTGTGTGGGAAGAGCATTACATTTCACATCTGCATCGTATTAATTGGTCACCTGATTCCAATTAACGAAGGCTTCTCTTCAATGAAAGGAGAGGGGGATTTTGGAAGGCAATTGAAACGATTATAGAGCTTTGGTGGAAGCTGAGTGAGCCTCTAGTTTTAAAGGACAAATCCGGCGCAAAATTAATCTCGGGGTTGTACACATGTGTACACAGTCGACCATTCTCTGGGATTTGTTTTCATACTAATCGAACGTGACCAGTTTTATCGCAAACCGCTAATTAGCTTATAACGCTAGTCGTCGGGGCAGAGGGTAAAGTAAAAAGAAATCGCTTCGGAGTATGTAACACCATTTGCCTGAGGAAGGTCTAGTCCTGAAACGTTGCCAAGTATTAAATTAATCTTTGCAAGTTAGACAGTGTGCAGGAGTTTCTTTGCAACATACAGTATATTAAGGATCAAAAACAGAAAAGTGTGTGGGAAGAGCATTACGTTTCACATCTGCATCGTATTAATTGGTCGCCTGAGTCCACGTAATGTTTTGTTTTGGGAGAGCAAATGGAGCGCTGCAACTTCCGGCAGCATCAATGGACGCTGCCCTCATTTTGTAAGATGCCGGGTGGAGGGATGGGATGGTGGTTTCAATGGTCGGAAGTATTGGTCCTGTGATGTTTGCTTATTTTCTTTCAGTAGCACTGTGTCTGGTGTCAGAGAATCTCATACACGTGTCAAAAGACTAAATTAACTGCACGTTTATTTGTGTTACATTCGCTGACACAGTTACTGTGTTGATATTGGAGGACTTATGCTGTTACCGGGCTTCAGTTCCTCTCAACACTTTAATCTGATATGTGGAAACAAAGTCATGGCAAGAAAAGATGTGTTAAGTGAGTTTTACTGTGTGGCTGCTTCACATGTTTGACAGTCAGAGTCGAGGCTGATAACAGAAAGCAGAACCTTGATTTTGTTTCTTCATGTTTTGAATTTGAGGGCTTATGTTTTTAAGTGAAGGGCCATGGAAGATTTTGTACCAAGATTAACTTTTAGTTTTCTCTCATGAGCGTAGGAAAAGGGCCAAAACTGACAAAGTGCAGCCTGGGAAAATGCAGCAAATAAAAATATTACTACTGTGGATTTGTGCTTGACATATTGTGGATAAATCCAATACATAAAGAAGTTGTAAATGTTTCATTTAGGCTTAACTAGAGTAAATGTTTTTTTATTAGGTTTTCGGGTTGTCCCACCGTTCGTCCCATCCTTATTCTTAACGCGATATCTCAGGAACGCCTTGAGGGAATTTCTTCAAATTTGGCACAAACATCCACTTGGTCTCACTGATCAGATTTTGATGGTCAAAGGCCACTGTGACCCCATATGGTTTTACAAAAACACTTTTATGGCCATTAGTTGTAGACATACAGCAGAACAAGTCTCCGACAAAAATTGATGAAGAACAGTGTGTATTTTTATAGTGCGTTCCATTTGCACTCGGAAGTCGGAATTTCCAAAGTCAAAGTCGGAAACGTGCCCCCTGACCTCGGATTTCCGAGCGCGAAACTCGGACAACCTTGCAGTACCAGCAAGCTCAAGATCCAACATTAGCACTTATGTCTTGTTTGTGTCTGACTAAATCAGTCGTACACACAGTCCTGTCCAACTTTTATCTGTGGACATGTTGTTACGCTGTTAGTATGCACACAAAAAAAGTGTAATCTGTTGTTATTAAGTGGTATTGCTAACAATGGCTGAGTTCCGAGGTAAATGGAATGCACCATTAGCGGTGGAGAGCGCTGCGTCGCATCTGGTGGAATCACAAGCATTGGGGCTGCGATTGCTTCCAGCGGCGCAGACTTACCTGGGGGAGTTTAGGGGTAAGACCTTCGACTCGGATGAGGAACAACTTATCTTCGGTAAAAGTATTTTGTTTTTGCCGCAAAGTGAACTCTGCTCTCCGGCTTGAAAGCGCTGTGTCTTGCGTTGACACCCCGTTGTTCTATTTCATTTTGAGATTATATTCCATTGAATATTAAATTGCATAAATAAATGAATATGAATCTTAAAGTGACACTGTTGACAGTTGAAAATGGGAACTTATGCATTGCAGTTTGCATTGTGGTGTTTCAGCTTTGTTCAATTCATATTGTTATTGTGGAGATTAAGTTTTCCGACCTGGCTCGCAATAAAATTACATAATGAATACACACAAAAAACTGTGAACTGCAGTATAAACAATGAAACAATATTACATCCAAACAAATAAAACCATATGTAAACGCTAGTCCACACATGTACAGAACACACCATTACTGTCAATAAGCAGTGTAATTTAAGGTCAAACACAGACCATGTTGCATTTATTATACTTTTATGATTGAAACAGAACTGTTTTATAACCACACACAACACACACACACACACACACACACACACACACACACACACACACACACACCCTGCTCTAAAGAGAAAAAAACCTGGCTCGTAAAACATGCAGGAAACATATTGGTTGCTGGACAGAAGCTAAATGGCTTTGCATGCATATTCCTCTGCGTGGTAATATATATTTGGGTTAAGGAGTAACAGTTTGTTAGAATTTTGGTGACCTTTTTTTTAAACTTTTTTTTATTTTAATTGTTGTTGCAAAATAACGTCGCTGTCGGGTGGAACTCTTGTATGTCCAAAATCAGTGTTCTTTTGCCGACAATAAATTCTGCCAGATTTCACTCACATAGGCTGGATATCCGTTACCTTTGGCTTTGTTTGTGTTGGCGTTCTAAACTCTGGTGGGTTTCTGAGGACTATGGTTAACTGCTCCTCAGATCTCTGCAGGGTCAATCCAGACAGCTAGCTAGACTATCTGTCCAATCTGAGTTTTCTGTTTGCACAACTAAAACAACCTTTAAATGTTCACGTTCCACTAAAACAAGTTCCTTCCCGAGGCTATTTTGCAGAAGCTTCGTTGCTCCGTCCGGCCAAGACCATTGTGATTGGTTTAACGAAATGCCAGTAAACCAGAGCATGTTTGTCTCTCATCCCGGAATGCTGTGTGTAGGGTTACTAGCCAGACCCTCGGTCTGGCAATGTGAGACTACATTGAGCTATTTACCTCCGACAAAGTCAGACGAAATCACCTCGTCACTGTTTCAATATTTGTGAAACCCACGGACAGACGTCAAGGGTGACCAATAGCATTGATTTATGGAAAAAAATAAATAAATGACGAAATATGGAGATACAAGGTTTCTGCCTGACAGAGACGAAATAATTAAAGAAACACTATACAACGGAATCATAAAATATCCTTATATATAGTAAAATATAATCTATTTAAAAAAGTAAAAATGACACAACTATTAACAGGTGCTTTCATTGTCATTTGTGTTGATATTGTTCCTTGTATATTAGTCTGATCTTTATATTCAGTCGAGTTGAACACAACATCGATGGGAGAAGAGAGTTTGCCTAAACTTAAGGAAGCACAGACCTTTACCATCCTGCATTAACTGCATTAGTGTTTACTATCACTGCAACTGCACAGGTCTCATTAAGGCAACAGCTGAGAACAGGGGAAACATACAATGGACAGGAAAAGGGTGTTGCCTGTGAAGAAGTACATGGGAATTGAGAGTGACAAAACAGTAGGCAATCAACAGTAGAGGTAAATGCAGACAGGAAGGGCGTAATGCATGAGGACAAAGTATGTTGTGTAGCCTCGGCCCTTAAGGGCAAGCGGGGAGGGATTTATTCATTTATTTAGTTATTTATGTCCTCTCCCACCAACCTGATGTGTTTCTTTTAGGAAGTATGGAAGTATTTTCAGTAAGTAAAGCGCTGTAACAGGAACCGTCAATAGTGCTATAGAAGGATAAAATTCTTAGCGGCAGTTGCTGGTTGCTCCGGGACGCCGGCAACCACCAGCAGCAGTTGTTCAGGCAATGCAAGGCAAGGCAGCTTTATTTGTATAGCACAATTCAGCAACAAGGCAATTCAAAATGCTTTACATAAAACATTAAAGAGCAGTTAAAAAAGGTACTAAGTAAAAGTTATAATAAAAGTTACAGTTTAGTAGGGCTGGGCGATATGGACCAAAAGTCATATCCCGATATATTTTGGCTGAATATCGATATACGATATATATCCCGATATTTGTGAGAGCTGTTCAGTCAAAGTCAAAGCCAAATATGACATGTCACAAGTAGTTTCATAGAAACCGGCTATTTCAGTGAACAGTTGCAAAATCAAATGAATAAATAATAAACAGGTTGCTTCACCTTGTTCATGATTAAATGCTCAGCTGTTCAAATAACAATATAATGTAAACATAAATACTGTATACAGTGGGGGAAATAAGTATTTGACCCCTTGCTGATTTTGCAGGTTTGCCCACTTACAAAGAATGCAAAAATCTACAATTTTAATCATATGTACATTCTAACAGTGAAAGACAGAATCCCAAAGAAAATTCCAGAAAATCACATCATATGAATTTATTAAAATTGATAACCATCTGATGAGGAAAAACAAGTATTTGACCCCCTGGACAAACAGCATGTTAATATTTTGTAGAAAAGCCATTATTGGCCAGCACAGATGTCAAACGGTTTTTATAGTTGGTGACAAGGTTTGTGCACATTTCGGCAGGGATGTTGGCCCACTCCTCCCTGCAGACAGCCTCCAAATCATTCAGGTTCCGAGGTTGTCGCCTGGCAACTCGAATTTTAAGCTCCCTCCAAAGATTTTCAATCGGATTCAGGTCTGGAGACTGGCTAGGCCACTCCAGAACCTTGATGTGCTTCTTCTTCAGCCACTCTTTTGTTGCTTTGGCGGTGTGCTTAGGGTCGTTGTCGTGCTGAAACACCCATCCTCGACCCATCTTCAGCTCTCTCACTGAGGGAAGGAGATGTCGGTCCAGAATTCCACGATACATGGCCCCGTCCATCCTCCCCTCAATACGATGGAGTTGTCCCGTCCCCTTGGCTGAAAAGCACCCCCAAAGCATGATGTTGCTACCACCATGCTTGACGGTGGGGATGGTGTTCTTTGGGTTGTACTCGGTGTTCTTTGCCCTCCAAACACGACAAGTTGAGTTGAGGCCAAAAAGTTCTATTTTGGTCTCATCTGACCACATCACCTTCTTCCAGGCCTCTTCTGAGTCGTCCAGGTGGTGAATGGCGAACTTCATGCGGGCCTGTACATGTTTCTTCTTGAGCAGGGGGACCTTGCGTGCACTGCAGGATTTCAATCCATGACGGCGTAGTGTGTTACCAACCGTTTCTTTTGTAACTGTGGTCCCAGCTGCCTTCAGTTGATTCATCAGTTCCCCCCTTGTGGTTTTGGGATGATTCCTCACCGTTCGCATGATCAGGGACACCCCACGAGGCAAGATCTTGTGTGGAGGACCAGACCGAGGGAGGTTGGCGGTGGTGTGGTGCTTCTTCCATTTCCTGATAACTGCACCGACAGTTGATCTTTTCTCTCCACGTTGCTTTCCGATTCTCTTGTAGCCCATCCCAGCCTTGTGCAGATCAACAATCTTGTCCCTGATGTCCGTAGAAAGCTCTTTGGTCTTGCCCATGGTGGTGATGTTGGATGCTGGTTGTTTGGGTGTTGACAGGTGTCTTTTATACAGGTAACGAGGTGAGGCAGGTGTATTTGATGTAAATAATTGGTTCGGATTGGGGCTGTGTTTTAAAGAAAGACTAACTGGCTTGTAGGAGCCAGAATACTTGCTGTTTGTCCAGGGGGTCAAATACTTGTTTTTCCTCAACAGATGGTTATCAATTTTAATAAATTCATATGATGTGATTTTCTGGAATTTTCTTTGGGATTCTGTCTTTCACTGTTAGAATGTACATATGATTACAATTGTAGATTTTTGCATTCTTTGTAAGTGGGCAAACCTGCAAAATCAGCAAGGGGTCAAATACTTATTTCCGCCACTGTAAAAACAGGAGTACCTTTTTTTTTTTTTTTTAAATCAAAGCTCCATAAGGTGCACATTTAAATAAGAAAAATATCTTAAATAAAAATAGCCTATAAAATAAGAGGCCAAGTTCAGAAAATGACATCACTTTACTGTAATGTAGCCTTTAAAACCAGGAAAAGACAATTATGTCATATCACGATATCCAAAATCTAAGACAAAATCTAGTCTCATATCACGATATCGATATAATGTCGATATATCGCCCAGCCCTACAGTTTAGTATAAGAAATGAACAATTATGTAAAGAAAGGCAGCATCAAAAAGAAAGGTCTTCAGCCTTGATTTAAAAGAACTGAGAGTTGCAGCAGACCTGCAGTTTTCTGGGAGCTTGTTCCAGATTTGTGGTGCATAAAAAGTAAACACTGCTTCTCCCTGTTAAGTTCTGACTCTGGGGAACGCAAGCAGACCTGTCCCAGACCACCTGAGAGGTCTGGATGATTCATAGTGTAGCAGCAGATCAGAAATATATTTTGGCCCCAAACCGTTTAGTGCTTTGTAAACCAACAGAAGTATTTTAAAGTTAATTCTTTGAGGGACAGGAAGCCAGTGTAAAGACTTCAGAACTGGAGTGATCCACTTTCTTGGTCTTAGTGAGGACTCGAGCAGCAGTGTTTAGCCGCCAATAGGTGACTGTGAGCCGGCTACAGGCACTGCCAGTTGAGGGTCCTTTCAGGGGCCACGGCAGCTGAATTTAGCTAGAAAAAGTGAGCGTCATGTAGGGCTGTCAACGAATATTCTAAATTCGAATATATATTCGAATAGTTTAAAAAAAAGAAAAAGTGGTAGCTCGCGGTAGCAGAGGCTATCTGCTTTGCTACTGCGCCTGAAAGCCGTTACATACTGGAATGGATACAAATGTGACATCATGAGATCGCCGTGACTGTTTATACCTGCGCTGGTGGTCGTGACACTAGCAGCAGTCTTCTCCTGAACAGAGGTGGCGCTAATGAGGAAAGGCTACCGACGTTGCTCTTTCTACGGACTAGAAGAAGAAGAAAAAGGTAACCAACGGCAGAACTGGCAGCAGCAGCATTGCCGTCAATGCTTCGATGTTAATCACTGACCTACTTGGTGGGATCGAGCCTTTCATTCACCATAAAAGAGCTCATCTTAACCCGGTAAGTTTACAGGCGAGACCTGCAGTCACTCTGAAAATCCTGGCATCACGTTGTCGGTGAACTCATTCAGGCCTCCTGTTTCCGCTTTGTCGCTCGCTGCTGAAAAAAAAAGAGCCGTGCGCGACCTCGGCTCGGCCGGATATTGCATCATTTTGACGTCACGATGTCGCGCGCCACCTTGGATGCATGCGCAACCAGATGTTCGAATAGTTCGAATATTTGGCGTTATTTTAGAGGGAATATTTGAACTTTTTTCGAATTTTGAAAGCCCTAGCGTCATGCAGTGATGACTGTTAAGTTTAGGCACCAAAACGACGAGTTAAGTTTAGGAAAAAGATCGTAGTTTGGATTAAAATACTCCCGAGGAACAAACGAGCGTTTCCTGGGTAAAAGTATTTTGCTTTTGCTGCAAAGTGAACTCCGCTTTCCGGCTTGAAAGAGCTGTGTCTTGTGTTGACACCATGTTGTTCTATTTCATTTTGAGATTATTTTGAATATTTTGGCTATTGAAGTTCATAAATAAGCGTTTTGGCATGGCTGGCCGAATAGCACTATAAATCAATGGTATTGAAATGGGGATTTTAATTCTTGCATGTTTCTTGCAGTCCCTAAAAGGACTACAGGTCTCGCACAGTGACCGCAAAAACAACTCTGCATGAACTACACTTGTACATGAAGCACCTGTCGGTTTTGTCCCATTGGCATGCGTGTCACCTCAGGGTGAGTGATGCTGGCCATCTGGGGTCTGTTGCAGGTTGTGGCTGGGTGGGACGTCACCCTGAGGGGAGCGTGACAGTGTGATGGGCTGCCATTGTGTTCAAAAAAGCCTATAATAATATTGCTCATGTAACATTTGTCAGTTAAGCGAAGTGAAGTTTCTTAAGAAAAACGTGATAGCAACAGAAGAAGTCAATACTAAAAATCTATAAAACAAATCAATACTCTTCTGTGTCAATAAGCCTCAATGCCTGTCGGTGGATGTTTCCACTGCCAGTATTGACTGACATCTAAGACGGGGCTTCTCTGGACCAAGGTAAGTCTATCCGGACCCAGCCCCTACATCATGTTATGAATACAATACCTTATGAAGTGTAACGTTTTCTATTTTTAAATACATTTTCTATTGATCAATAAATTGTTAGTGACGTTGAATATACAGTAGTGGTGTAACCATTGATATACCTGTTCTATATCTATGGGTGTAATGGACTGTAGTTTAGAACCCCTGATCTAAGAAAATCAGACTGTATCTAGTCAACAAATGTTGATACAAGATGTTTCCTTTTTTTTTTTTTTTTTAACAAGCCCACATAGTGCTGGCTATACAACCATAGATGTGTCTTTACATTTATAGTGTGGATCGACGAGTCCATTTACTGGATAATCGCCACATCCGCCAGATCTTCTGCCGGATGTCCCTTGTCTTGCAAAACTCTGTTTGTTTCGGGAACAGAGTTTTTTTCGTGAGCTTCTCGCTGGAAATGGCAATTTTTGAAGGAAATTTGGATTGCGCAACAAGGCAGACCTGCTTGGTTCTTTATGGGAATGATCGTAAAGATTTAAAAAGAATATGTTTACGGCATTTACTCTCTAACTGGGAGGTTTTGGGACCGATTGGTGGGGATTGGCTGTGGACAACATACACATGGTGATATACTGGTAAGAGCAAATTATGTTTAACCATGTATCCAGATAATTTAAATAACTCACGTTACTGTATTATGTGAGCAGTTAACTTTATTTAATACTGAATGTGGCGTTTTTCTTTTGCCGATTTTGCAAATGTTTTACCAAAACAAGTTAATTGAGACCTGAGACCATTTCGCAGATCCACCGTCGCTGCGCCCGGAGCTTAGCGCCGCCCCAAGATGATTGTGATTGATTTAACGAAATGCAAACAACCCAGTGCGTTTTTTTTTCTCCTATCCAGGAATGTTCGTGTGGAGGGGCCAGTGCTGTGGAGATGAGTCTGGCAATGCGAGACTAGTACATGTATAACATTCAACATTTGTTTTATCATGCTGTTAAATTTGTATTACACCAGGACAGTAGGAGCAAAGAACCAAGGTTAACTAGTGTCCACATTCTGAGTGGAAGCTAGTTAGCCTAGATTCCTCGCTAAGCTTAACATTTGCATTGATTCCCACTAGGTGGTAATCTAATCCACTAGGTGGACTTGATTATTGATGGGATGGACAGCCACCCTCAAAATGTCTCCTCAGAAAGCCCCTAACATGTTTTATTACATGTCCTATCAAATAATTGGCAAGAGGAAACATCAAGGGGAAGTTTTGATAAGGTTGCAACAGTGAATGTAAAGCTAAAACCAGCAACAACTGTGCAGTTTCCAGATAACAGAGTAAACTGATACAGCAGAGAAAGAGAGAGGCTTCTACCGTGAACACCGACCTACAGGAGAAAGGAAGAAAGAAATGAACAGGCATTCATTGTCAACTTGACTTTCGGTCTCTTGTTCTCACGGCAGTGTGGTGTTTTCACCTGCTGGAGGGTCAGAGGGTGCAGGAAGTTTCCTCTCAGGGTATACGAGGGGTCACAGGGTTGAAGCCAACGCCCGGATTGTATTATTGCTGAAACCTTGTTGATGCATTTATCTGCTTTGAATTGAGCAGTGCAAACAGCTGAATTATGAATCCACTAGTTTATTAATCTTTGTTACAAAATGTGTATGGCCGTAGTGTTTCTGCGCTGGACTTCCAAGAGATCATTATTAATCAACAGATCAGCAGTATGGTTGGGGATGTAATGTTCCATGTCATTTATGTGAGGGAAGCCCATTGCTCTACAATGTTAAAATAATTCAATATATGTAATTTAATATGACTAAATTAATTCAATCAATTCAACTCACTATATACAAATTGTCTACCCATCTTCATAATAATGTTATGAAATCCAGGCATAACTTTGTACTAGACTAGACTACAAAATTTGTACTAGAAGGATTAAAATTAGAATAGAGAGAGAGAGAGCAGACTTCTGCCAAGACATATGCCCTCACAATGTGAATATTCTCACTTTAAGGGGCGTTCACATTCTTTTTCCACGTTGGAACTCAATTTTCAGATTATTTCAACACCACACAAATGCAGCAAAAATGTTCCTATCTCACAATATTAACAAAAGTGAAAAATAATTTGTGTATTCGCCCCTTGATTTGGATCCGTTTCAAAATGGGTTCTTTCTTGACCCATGCCACACCCTTCCACCAAATTTCATGAAAATCTAGCCAATAGCCACAGTAGGCCTACAGTGTGCCCACAGTATTCTCAATGTACCCACAGTGTGAGCACATTGTGTTCTTTCGTTTTTCCTAACAAGATATCGTGTTGATCCGGGGACATCGGACTTCAACGTGATGGGTTCCAGGGCCGTGACCCAAGCCTGCTGAAAACAGACTTCTTTGGTCTACTCTTTCTGCGTAATGGTAAGATGATGACTTTTACTTTTTAAAGGCTCTATTGTGGTATTATCATATTAATTAAATATTGTCTGCTGTTTAGTGCATAATGTGGTGTATTGTGGGAAATTACCCAATAGTTTTGGTCATGCTGTTGTTTACCTGTGTTTGTGCCGCTACATACACAATGCAGTGTTGCAAATGTGTTTTGTATGTTGCTGTCAGTGTGTATTTGTGAGCGACATTGTATGTCCCACAGTATGCCCACAGTATGCCTAATGTGCCCACTCTATGCCCAATGTGCCCACACTATGTCAATGGTATGCCCAATGTGCCCACAGTATGCCCACAGTGTGCTGGACTAAGACTTGAGCCGACTTGAGTCGCTATTCTCTGGACTTGTGCCTCGAGTGGACTTGCACACTGATGACTTGGACTTGAACTGGGATTTTATGAAATTGGACTAGAGCAGGGGTGGCGAACCTGTGGCTCTTGAGCCGTATGCGGCTCTTTGCCTGCTCCTTTGAGGCTCTTACTGTGTGCTGTGTTATTGGTGGATTTTGTTTTGTTACTTTTTTAAACATTTCAGATAAGTAAAAAAAAAAAAAAGCATTTGAATGCATCTCCCAGTACATTTGCCAATTATTTTAAAATAAAAAATAATGCAGCAGAGTTTTTTTATGGACAGATTCTGCAAGAGTCTGAGGAAAAACAGCGGCCACAGATCACCTTCCTCATTAACCCTTTCACTGCTGAATCCGATTGTTTGAAAGCCCCTCTAGTGACAAATGAGTGAAAGAGTTGCTTCGAGTGGCCACAACCGAGTACAACCAGACCTAACAAGGATTGTAGATAACAAAGACTGTCAGGTTTCACACTGAGTCAATCTAAGTAAGAAAAAAAAAAAGTGTGTTATACAAATAAAGCTTGCCTTCCCTAAACGACCAGTATCTACTGGACCGAATAGCAATGTGGATTTTGGTGCCACTTAAATGCCTGTGCTGCTTGCTGATGCTCCGGAACAGACCTTAGAGGAAACGGAAGCATTGCTGCATGTGACGCAAGTAAACGCTAACTTACACTTGGCAACAGGTAACGTTAGCCTACCCTTTAGCTAGTAGCTAGCCTCGTGAGACCGTCCTGATCTCGCGAGCTCCAGTTTTCCACTCGCAGATCAGTCTGGCATCTTGAGGCAGAGAAAATTTGGAGCCGTTAGCCAAACGACCGGGCCAATCAGCGTTGGTTTTGAGGTGGGTTAGGTGGTGATAGACAGATGGTTTATCCAATCAGCTAACCAGTATTATCAGCCAGCGGTAGCCCTAATTCTGTTAGCCGCTCGCTAATGCTTTTTTTCTCTTGGATCCTTCTTTTGGAATATGGTCCGGGAACCTGAAATGGTGTCTTTTATTCCTAAATTCTCGTTACACAAATGGCAAATATCCTTTACCGAAATGTTGCTTGCATGCTGAGCTTACGAGCTATGCTTTGCCTGCAGCAGCAGGGGCGGGCTTGTGGTTGTATTTTCATACGCTTCGTGGATCTGATTGGTTGATTTGGCCCGTCTATCACCAACATAGGTGATAGACAGATTAGGGCTGGGCGATATGGTTGAAAACTGTATCACGATATAAGTTTTTCATATCGGTCGATATCGATAATTATTGATATTTTTTATTACCTATTTAAAATAAGGACCAGGAGAAAAATATATTAAATTTAAACATTTTTATTTTAAACTTAACCCTGCTCTGATTATAATCCCCTCAGTTGTAAAAGCAGAAATGTCAACACAACCATGGAAAACACTCAAATAATTCAAATGTAAACAGGTCTAAAATCACAATGAACACTTAACAATTATCTCTTAACATTAAGGTGCAAAATTAAAGAATAAGTAAGAAGTGCTTAATAAAGTGTCATAAAATAGTGCAAAGTGTTAGCTAAATATAAGAAACCTGAGAAGGAACTATTTTCTGCAGGTTTAGTGCTAGGTTGGTAACCTGGCTTCTGGACAGTGCTCAGCATGTCTGCCTTCGTTATTTCTTTGTAGCGTTTAGTAAGGCGCTGATGCAGAGTACCTCTCCATGGTGGTCTGCTGCTTGTAGTGTTTAGTAAGGCGCTGATGCAGAGTACCTCTCCATGGTGGTCTGCTGCTTGTGCCGTGTTGCAGCTGCAGATGTTGTTGGACGTTGATGGCGAATACGGCTGTGCTCGAAAAGTGTGTGGCCGGGCTAAAGTGGTAAAACAAGTTTATGGTATTACCAGTGTTGGTCTGACGACATTGGTCTGACTACGGTCAGACTTATAAAATCCCCAAAACTGCGATACTGACTTTTCCTGTTTTATCAACGATTTCCTCGCTAGCTGCGGCACTCACTTTCCACTCCATGCCGGTTCTGTTATTGAAGAACACGAGACAGCGATGTGGCGCAACCAAACTTGATACTGTTACATGATTGGCTGTTAGAGTGTCACTCCCCACGTTGCTAGGTTGCCAGAGAGGAGGGCCTTTGTTCATGCAACCAAACTTGATTCACAACCTCTGGTTTCTTCTGATGAAGAAAAACAAGTTATCAAACGTTTTATCGACCGCATTTTCTATTGATATTGATTATGTTTCTATCGCGATACATATCGTTATCGTTTTATCGCCCAGCCCTAAGACAGATGGTTCATCCAATCAAATAACCAGTATTCCGCCCCTTCCCAAAAGTTCTCCAACGGAAAGTTCCCAGATGGATATGCCGAGCAAATGCGAAGCAATCCATCTGGCGGAGTCAGGTTAGCTAGTAGCTGCATACGATTAAAATCCTGACAGCTAAACAGTGTAAAGTGTAGCTGTATTTCACTGAAAAGAATTACAACACCGGGACATTCTGCAGCTAAAGACTCAAAGTAGCTGCACTACTATGGCCACTGCCATTGTCCAAGAAAAAACACAGATGGGACTGTATGCTTCATTCACTTGGATTTATAAAAACACAGAGTTTGACAATGTGGCCTTAGCAATAAACAAGCTGTTCTTTAATGTCACCATAGTTTGTTTTTTTAAACCTGCACCATTATGAAAGTATCTTTTTAAGCACCAGTATCAGAAAAAAAAAAAAATGATAGCAAACCCTAGTAATAATAGGTTATGACATCATAATATAAGATATTGATATATATTTAGTCTGTAACTGTTTCAAGCAGAGGCAGGGTTTTAGTCCTCCACCTGCGACTGTATTTCATGATGCACACCCCCTACTACATGTTCACATTAGAAAGATGCAGATGGATTCAGACTCTTCTTTACGGACTAGGCCTTGGACTCGTACTCAAACACTGGGGACTAAAGACTCGACATGGACTCGAACTCCAATAATGGTCACTCAATGCTGACTCTAATCGGGCACATCTTTTGTGAATTGGACTTGGACTAGAGCACTGGGGGCTCGAGACTTGACTCAGACTCGACAGTTGGTGACTCGACTGCAACACTTGCTCACTACCGGTATATGCCCAAAGTGTGGGGTCCACAGGTACCCCACATTTCACAATGGTAACGGGGCTTACAGTGGGCTGCCCACTCTGGGCCCATTTTTCTGTCCGCAGTCGGCCCACACTGTCCCCAAAAGGGCATGTTTGCTGGGTAATGACCAGAGATGTATAGTAACGAAGTAGAACTACTTCACTACTGTACTTAAGTACTAAAAGGCTGTGTCTGTACTCTACTGGAGTATTATTTTTTTCTCCTACTTCCACTTTTACTTCAGTACATATTTTTGATGAGTTTAATACTTTTACTCAGATACATTTTTTATGTGCTGTATCATTACTCATTACAATTATAAAAATGTTACGAATCATTCCAAACCCATATTATCACTGCCAGAGCAGTAGATGGCTCTGTCACCAGGTTTGATGAAGCTGGCTCATCATTGAGTGAATCAAGCGATCTTCTAAGCGTGCTCTCGCTCTGCATCCTGCCTGCATTGAGAACATTTGAGCTTTGTTTTTTTTCGAGATGGAAGAACCAGAAACACCACCTTCAACTTCGAGTGATCGTGGTGGTGAGGAAGGAGACCACCCCTTGCCCTACTGAAGGCCGTTTTACAGTCGCCGTAGCCGAGCTCGCGTGCACCAATGTGACGTCAAAATGACGGAGATCTCGCTGGCGACCAGAGGGCGCGCACCACTCTATTTTTTTTTTCAGCCGCGCACGACAAAGTGGAAACAGGAAGCACAAACGAGCTCGAGGGTAACCGGATGCCAGGACTCCGCAAGTCTCTCTTGTAAAGTTACTGGGTTAAGATGAGTGAAAGACAATTGAATGAAGTACCTGCTCTGCCTCCCGAAAGATTGCGAAATAATGGCCTTCAAAAATTTACCGTCGAATTTGAAGAAACATATCAAGGTTACAAATATAATACACAAATGGCACACCAGCTTGAGCTATCCGTAAGAGCTAGCTAACTAGCTACCGGCGGTTCATGACATGCTGCAGTGTTGGACATTCTTGTCCTTGTACTGCTGCCACAGCCAAAGGAATTGTGAGTGTCCTTTAGGCTAAATATTTGAAATAATATAAACAATATCATATTCAAACTTTTGACTGATTTCTTTAATAACTACATAACACTATTCTTATAATTTTACTTCCAGTACTTGAGTAGTACATTTTAAAATTAACTACTTGCAATACTTAAGTACCTAAAATGTTGAATACTTTAGTACTTCACTACACTACACTTAAGTGTGGTGCTTAAAGAGCACTTCAACTTCTACTCAAGTCACTTTTTTGATAGAGCACTCAAGTCTGGGTCTCTAGTACTTTATACATGTCTGGTAATGACTGTAATGTATAACAAGCACTCCCTCAGTCCAAAGAGATACTAAAGAGAAAACAATTAAATCTAAAGTTTAGTGTATAATTACCGTGTCTGTGTTTGTGTGGAAAGTCCTAGCAGAACATGCAAATTAGACAAATCATAAGGTTGACATCTAAATAGCTAGTGTTTGCAAACCCTCACCTGCAACATTTACTCTGTCAGGGACACTCAAATATTGCTGGGTGTGTATTATAGAAACATATCTTAAAACGGTTATTATCAATATTAAAATAATTAACAATAGATCGTAACAAACCTGCTCAGCACCAAACTGCAGAAAGACCAAACGACTAGCTGGTGAACATAGTGAAGCATTTAGAAGCTGAAGAGAGAGAGATTTTTCTCAGGACTTGGTTGAGCCCACAACAGAGCTAAAAGAGAGACTATAACTTACAATCACTGTTGGTTAGTAACACAACTTTAAATGTAAGCTAATGTTACTTGTATCCGATAAATGTGTAAATAGTCATGGTTTGCTAGCAAGTTTACCATATTAACTTAAAATGTGTCGTGTTTACAGCTTGTTGTGCTGCCTCCAAGTGGTCCTAAAAATCTGTTAATACAGATTTAAGTTGGGATACCTCCACAGGTCACAAGATCATTTTCATGCTCATGCATTTGCTTATTTATTTGCTGCTCCAGTACCATAGTAGTAGTCAGCAGTAGAGTAGCCAACACTGCAGTCACAGTATTTGTTTTATTGTGTATCCCTCATGACCTGGTAGTTGTGTTGAGAGAGAGAACAATCACCACCGTACCTTGTACTGTATATGCCAACTGTGTGTGTGTGTGTGTGTGTGTGTGTGTGTGTGTGTGTGTGTGAAAAGTGGGGCTAGGAATTCCTTCAACATAATACACCTGGTGACTAAGTCGACAAGCATCTTCGCTATGCTTTCATCCAACCCAAATGTTTTCTTTATGGCTTGTTATCCGTCACTTTGTGTTGTCTGCAGTGTCTGGGCTAGAGATTATCTGTAGTGCTTATAAAAGCACTGTAAAAGAGTTTATTTTCTTTGCACTGTTCTTTTACCCTCCAGTGTCTCTGGCAGCGGTCGCCTTTAAAGGCCCAAGGAACTCCCACTATTTTTTTCGTTTTTGCTACTGAAAGGAGCCGGCAGGAACTTCATATATAGCGCTGTCATCCCAGCTGTGTTTGCCTCAATGGAGCATTTCCATGTAACATCGTCAGATATCTTTTCAAGCATTATTTACTCAGTAAGCTTTTTCCAGCACCGCCCTGCCTCTCACATGGTTTCCTTACAGTCTAACCTGGGCGTGAGCAATGCGTAGCTGTCTTGTGTAAAACCTCCAGAACTGTCCATACTGGTTCCATTTGAGCTGTGCATTCAAAAGAATAATTTTAAGAGCAAAACAACATCAGGCCAAAAAGATGTCATTATATGATTGTTATTGTTGACATGCCACATACGTATACAGGCTATGTAGAATTCAAAATTATAACTTGTCACATCATATTAAGTGAGCCATTATATACATACATTATTATATACACATTATACCTGCTAAATGTCAGCATGTTAGCATTTAGTCACTGTATCATCAGGGTTAATGAACAAAAGGATTACGTGTTAAAAACTCTACACAACATGCATGCAAGAGACATGATAATCTAAAGTCTAGCCTAGGTTCTCAGATACTGCAATTTCCTTCTTCAATGTCACTGACTGCACCATTAACTTTTTAACTTGTTAACTTTTAATCCTGGCTCATCAAAACATAGGGGTTGACATCACCTGTTCTGTGTTACCATTTTTGATTCAGGAGACATGACGCAAAACACCCCAAACTGTACAAGTGTACCAAATTCCATGCTTTTATGAAAAAGTGAACATAATTTTCACAAATCATCTGGACTAATTGTCATTGTGAGCATGTTGGCATAGTCACGTTAGCATGACTTGTTAGGAACCAGGTTTGGCTAGTGGAACAGAGGCTATCCAAGACTTTTTATAGCTATACAAATACTGGGGTTGTCCAAAGCATGTTGACCAGGTTTGGGAATAGTTAGCTCCTATAAATACAGCTTTTACTCAATATTCCCTTGATTTTCTGTCATCGTAACAGCTTAAAGCAGTGATTAAGGCCACCAATGTCACCAAGACAAGTTCCTGTCTATTTATTGTGTTGGGACAACAAAGTTAATCTAATGTGGTTGCTACCAGGATGTGACAACCACATATCTTTGACCTAAAGCCTTAACAACAGGTGAACCCTGTTAATTAAATTACCAATAGATCAGTGGGAAGATTTAATTAATTGATACACATCTGAATGTCCGTTACTGTTAGGTAAATAGAGCAGATCTAGAGGTGATGGGAGGGATGCTGAGATAGAGACGTGGAGTCAAGAGGGTGAACTGACAGAGAGAGAGAGTGATCAACCTTGAGCCTGCCCACACACACACACACACACACACACACACACACACACACACACACACACACACACACACAACTGTAAAACTGGTCCTTATCAGTGATTAAGGGAGGGAGTGCATTAAGTTGTGTCATTGTTCCCCCCTTCTCTCTCTCTCTCTCTCTCTGTCTCTCTCTCTCTCTCCTTCTCTCTCTTTTAATCAGGGGAAGTCACAGCTGACATTCTCTCTGCCCACACAGGAGCTTCCTGAATTACCCAGAAACATTTACTGGCAACACATGCTGTTAGTGTGTGTTGCTGGCTGAATCATTGACTTTCTCTATGCTCTTTAAACTCCTAAGATTGTATATTGCCCTAAAAAAAGCCATAGATTGGACAACTGGACAACAGCCAACTGGATTTGTATAGAAGTGACTCTCGACAAATTACATTTATATGGAAATTGACGTCCATTGAAGTGTCTGTTCAGGTGTTTCATTTAATACAATTTATCTGTTTACTGTTTAATTTCATGTAGGAGTCTGTAAAAACTCATGCATAATATCAAATGCAATTGTTGTAGATGAATATTGTATGTGTAAAGATGGTAGTGACTTAAAAAGTGAACATAAACCTCATAACCATTTGCTTCTGGCTTAAAGCGGCTACAATCAATATTTTAATACACCAGTACTCGTATGTTAAAAGAGGCACTCGTGAAGAATACCAGAGATTTTTCTCAGGAGTTGGTAGAGACCAAAAACAGAGCTAAAAGAAGAGTGAATAGTTGACTTGCATTCGCCAGGTGGCCAAAAACAACTCCAAATGAATCACAGTTTCTCTGTAACTGCTGAATGTGTAAATAAGCAGCTGTTTGCTAACAAGTTCCCCATATCAACTTACGACGTTAGCAATGAGCCTGTCAATATTGACTAAAATTTGCTATCAAACTAGAAACATGACTTCAAATGAATGCTAATGTAGCTCCCTATCTGCTGTTATCTGCTCCATGTGCAAGTGTATTGTCTAATAGCAATTAGTGTTTTTTTGTTGGTGTTGTCTACAGTACACCCAAGTCATTACCTTTCAAGCAAACAACAGTTAATGTCTGTAGCTTCCTTTATCGTGGGCTACATCCCCTATTTCAGTTAAAATCTGAGTCTACTTTATTTAATTTTTTTTATTTTTGTAGTACAGTAAATCAGTAGCCCAGTGCAGTGCAGCATTTTAAATGTTTATGTTAATGTACCTTATTTAAAATCTAATAAAAAATCTAACAATTTTCCTTCTTCTTTTTTGAATGTCTTCGCTTGACAAGATAACGTGTACATTGTGACAGCGCCTCTGACTTATCTGTTAAATAAAACTTTCAATTTGTTTATTAAGACAAAAGTCCTAGATTTGCTGTGTAATTTGATGAGTGAAGGGAACTTCGATCCACTGTTAGCCACAGGGCAGCAGTAAGGGAGTTGCTTAAGTGCCTTTGAGCAGTAGTGCTACAAAGGCCCCTGAGCTACGGTCACTAGAACTCTGACAGTTTTAAAATACTCTTTCACTTTTCCACCCAATAACCCTCATCCTCCCCCAGTCAAACTCAACGCCGCCACTCTCTGGCTCATTGAGAACAGCATGCGACTGCTCAGTCAGTTTCAGCTGAATGTTATCTTGTCCCGTCCGTGTGTAAACCAGGACTAGCAGAGCATATCTTTTGTGCGGCTGAACGCTCTGCCTGCTCTGTTGATGAGGCAGAAACACTTATAGGAACTACTCAGATTCTAGTCAGAATGTGAGTCTGAAACTGTTCCACTGGGCTGTGATTATGGGGCGTGTTCCAACAGAACCAGGAAAAAAAATGCATCTGCATTCATTGGATAGACCTACAACCAATCAGAGCAACGGAACTCAACACTGTGTATCGTCTCCATAGCAACCACCCTTTGCACAATGCATTCATTCTACCTTCCGACTTTTAGACTTTTTTGAAGCTGGATATATCATTCTTTGCGTGCAAATATAAGTAAGGGATAATATAGAGCGAGGCGGTTGTTATAGCGAATACAACCCCGACAGGGTGATTAGGACGCGAAGCGGAGGGGTCTTGAATCAGCCTGAAGGGGTTGTATTCGCTATAACAACCGCCTCGCTCTACATTATCCCGCTTATTACATGGCTACTTACCAAATAAATCAATAATTTGACTAATAACTTGACAAAATATTGATTTAAATGGGAGTTTATTGATTTAAATACGATTGTATTGCTTCCACTAGAGAAAATAGTCCGTTCCGTCTCTACGGTTGGAATCCTGCATCCATAGCAAAGTAAAAACTCTGTAATGCAATCCTTGCAGCTACTCAACACCACCTTACGGGCTGTGGTAGTAGCCGTATATTTTACGGGGTGCTGTCGTGGTGGACAAATGACCCAGCTGCTGTTTTAATCACTGCAGGAATTGACACAACATTAGCTGAAGCGTTGTAGTGAGCTAGTGGGCTATCGGCTGCTCTAATTTACATTAAACTGAACATTTCTGTTGACGGTGAAGTGAGACACGGTGAATGGCTTCTTTGGGAATATTTATGTGGACGTTTATGTCCTCATTCATCTCGTTTCCTTTTTGCAGAGCTGCTGCATGTTGACACACCTGTAAGTTAACGTTAAACAAGTTGCAATGTAAGCGTTGTTGTCCCTACGGCTGTTACTGCGTAGCTAGCGATCATAGACGGTATAGAAAGATACTAGCGATAGACGCTCATCAGATCTGCTGTCATTGCTTGGAGGACAGAAGTTGCTCCACGTTTCCCCACTTTTTGCCACAGCTGATAGGCTAAATTATCCGGACTTCTTTCAGCGGATTTATTGATAGCTGTCCTCCAGAGTGAACAGAACTGCGTCCATGGCAACACTCTGCTTTTGCATGGCAACGGTGTGTTATCCTTAGCAGCGGTCTGTTATCAAGAAATAACAGACCGCATTCTACATTAGAATTCAAGCAAGCCATGTAATAAATGTGGATAACGTTAGTGATAGATGACATGCTCGCTACAGTCGCATTTCTAGAGATGAATCGGCGAAAACACGTTTTATTTTAATGAGTCACGGCTTTGTTCTAATGCCGCTGTGCGCTCCCTCTCTTCACTCACTCTCTATCCCGCTCCACCATATAACGCTAGCGTGCTTTCGGGGAGTTGTTGATGCTCCTGCTGAGGATTTTAAAATGAATGCGCTGTCGATTCTACACATCTCAATTCTCCAGCGGCAGCCACTAGACGGATCGTGGACGATTTGGGTTGGACTTGCGTTCATTTTTGTCAGTGTTTTAATCGCAGCCTCGAAAGCAAACAAACCTACTGTTGTGCTGTTCTTTCTCTACTAATGCAGCATCTATTCAACAAATTAATAACTTTATAATGATATGACAAAATGTACTGTACATACCTTTTTGCTGTCGATGCTTTAAACGCAAATCTGATGTCGCACCACATGTGCTCTCCGTGCAGCGCGCAGTAACACATGTCAAAAATAAACAACACGAGGCATCAGTGATAGTTTTTATTTTGCCTCTAGAGGCCGCTATTGTAATGCATGATGCCAGCAGACCATTCTCAGCTCTCGTGTACTGTGTAATGAATGACAGCGTGCGCTTCTCAGCCGCTCCAGCAATGGACGCAACCAGGAAAAACTATCGGCATGGATTTTTGCCGATAACCATAGTTCCACCAATCAACTATCGGTGCCGATACATCGGCAAAACCGATGAATCAGTCGACCTCTAGTCTTGAGTATAGTTCATGTGTACTCTGGTACAATTCGCATAGCAATGCGTATCTATGACACGGTGTACATTAAAACAGCCTTGAACTTGTTTTAAGGTGTTACGTGTCCGTGTGTGTTTTCACTTCATCAAAGCTAATTGGAACATTTTGATCGCCTAAAAATGTCTTGTTCAGGGTTCTGACAACCAAGCTCGCTAGCTACCACTATTGTTAGCTGGTAATTTAAGGGAAAGTGTGTTGATGTTCTGTGTACTGTTGTACATGCAAACGAGTGATGCTAATAACCGGAGGTTCGCGTTAACCCACAGGTAAATCTCCACTGGATGACTCGATTCAGAAGGGTTGAAAATTTGCAACTTTTCCTCTTTAGCATTTAGCGCAGCGCCATTGCAACCATAAAGAACACTGGCTTGGCCGCGTCATCCTCCCCAGCGCCACCAATGGGTAACGTCACTGCTTATTATTATTTTTACAGACTATCAGTCCTTCCAGGATTTTACGATCGCAACAATTCACGGAAATTCAACCAATCGCAGTGAATTCGGTGTGACTCGCAATTTTGACCAATCACCGCAACTTTACCGCAAATTTGCGACTTCAACCGATCACAGCAGTCCCACGTGCCAGACTTTGCGTCAGTATGTGACTCTGAGAGCCACTGACCAAGTGGAAGTGAGGACGGGTTGACGATCGCAATTTTTTACAAAAGCTCCCGCAAAATCAGACATTTTGGGCTGCAACAATCTAAAAAAAAAGGCAGAGAAATCCTGGAGGGACTGGTCTATGGTGAAGACCAACTGTTCTGAAACACGAAAGTGGACTGCTATATAACGCAAGTAGCAGTTGACATGCATGTGATAAAAGAAATAAGCTAGCAGCAGCATGTTTCTGGCTTGCTAGCATGTTATCTGTTAGCTTGCCAGCTATGGTAGTTAACCAACTAGCCCTATGGTCACTAGGTCAGCATGAATCTAGCACTGCTACTGTGTGGTGTGATGCCACCAACATTACAAGTAACATTTAAAAAGCTTATACAGAACGTTTGTTTTGTATTATTTAGTATTATTTTAGGAACTAAGCTTATGCTACAATCCAATGTCACTCTCAATGCTTTAGCAGGAAGCCGATGTTTTCTTGGGCACAAGATGGTTTTAGTAAAATATTGAGAAAAGGAAACCTCTATTTGTCTTTTTGGGCTTACAGTTACACCTTTATTTTCTACACAGCTACTCAGCTGCGTGGCGTGTCCGTTTTTATTTCGGCTCCCATGTTAACAGGTTAGAGCTTGCACACTGCATGCGTGACACGTACGTCTCAGGCGTCTCGAGCCGCGCCGAAAACGCGTGCATGCTAGAAAGAGGACTGCTTCCGACACGCAAGCGTGATGGAAGTGTTTCCAGGCAAAATAGAATACGAAAAGATGTTTATATGTCATTTTGACACAAATGCATTTAATAAATGACATTTTGATGTTTGAAAGTCTCTAGGTTTTGACATAAATGCAGATATAAATGTAATAAAAAAAATAAAATTATCGATTTTCAAATATTGCACCTGTCAATACAGAACAAAATATTCTGTAGCCTATTTTGCCGTCAATACTGCCAATATATCTTTGCTGTTATTTCATTTTATCAATGGGAAACATACAGTACATGTGCACAGACGAGGCTAGCAGCAGCAGCGTCGAGTTAGACACGTTTATGGTGTGCAAAGACATAGAGAACACCACTCAGCCGCCATGCAACTGACACGCAACAGAAATGCCACGCTCACGCCACGCAGGCAGTGTGCAGGAGGCCTAACACTCAAATGCTGCTGTGTTTTGCTCCATCTAGTAAAAGAGGAATGGTTTGAAAACTACTTATATTCCAGGAGTCAGACATTACGTGGAGTTTGATGGCTGTTTCAGGGCTGTTTTGTGTTGTAATAAATGGTTTGGCTTGTAACACTCGGGGAAAGCTTGCCCACAGTAATAAAATGGGATTGATTGAGGATAAATGCATGGGGAGGCTACCACCTACAGTCAGCATTTTATCACAGTTGGCAGAAAGGGGGAGAGAATCAGAAAAGGAAAGAAAAACAGATTATATTCTGGCAGAGAGTACAATTCCTTAAACTATGGATAAGGGGGGAAACATTTGACTGACAGCCACCTCAGTCAGTCAAAGCTAATTTAAGGGGAGATCATAAAAGGTCAAAGCTGCCAATGAAAGAAATAGTAGATGGAGTTAAACCAGGATATCATGAACTTAAGAGGCTATTTTATATCACTTTTCTTTTTTAATGTCACTTTTTAATGAGCAACAACTACATGCATATTTACAGCCTTTCTTTTTACTGGGCAGTGAACAGTTGCACAGTGGTGAGTTCAGCTGGGTCACTGATATTATAACTACAGAATAATGCTGATGTTATCTTTTTTCATTAGTAGTATAATATTTCCCTGCAGAGAACAAATCCAAAACCCAATAAGGGACCGTTCGGTATTTATGGAATGGACCACTGGAGGAAAATAGGGGAGGGTCATGTATTTTTATTCTTTGCTGGGGGGAGGGTCGCCCATCATCTGGGGGCAAGAGGAGCACTGCCCCCCTGGTGGCTGAAATGGGTAATTGCATTGTTTAAAAAATGAGTGGAATAATTACGTTTGGCATGACCAGATATTTTATAAATATTTTAAATAACACAAAACAACTAAATGGTGGTAGGTAATACAACTGATTTCATATACTGCTTCAGTAAAAAAAAAAAATTCCTGGCTGACGATGGGAGCAGCAAGACGCAAAAAAACGAAAATTATTGTTGCACTGGACATCTTGCCATGCCAACGTTGCCATAAAGATTTCCTAAATGCCATGCATATAAATTTGATGTCAGCTTGACTGCGCGTTTTGTGTAGATTTGGATTTGTATACGTTTATTCCACTTTGTTTAAACGGCGAAGTGGAAAGGCCTCGTTCACCTGTTTGGAGCTGGCTGGGGAATGTGACACGCGTAGGCCTTGCTGGATACACCATGACATTTTTTTTGTGGATTTACTGATCGCTGTGGATTACTTTTTTTTCATGTCATTGGATTACGGCAAAATACGGATCTTTTTTCTTAACGTGTCTTAACGTTTTATGGTGTGATTGCGATGCGTTTGGAGAGCCATCTCACCAGACTGTAGAGTTGAACACTGATTGTTCACTGTTACATTTTAGTTGAATTATTCCGCCACCGTCTGTCTATTGCGTTCCAAGACAGCCGTGCCGCGATTGATTATTACCCAGTGTCCTTTGCTGAATGGTCTCAATGTTTTATTGTTTTATTTATTTTATGTGAATACTAGTTTACTAGAGGAGTAACTTAGTATTTGAAATAATGCAGTAATGCAGGAAATGTGCATTTAGTTTCCATACTTATTGTGTTTCCCCAACAATGTTAGTGAGTAAATCTACTGAAATGGCCACCACACCATAACACCAAACAAATGTCTCCCAATGTCAAATGAGTGGCATTTCTCTTTAAAGCACAGCCTTTTTAATCAGGAGAACATTTATGTATTTAAATTTCCATTACCACATCTTTCCGCTACAGTATCACTCATCTATTTTCCTTATGTAATCCTGTGTTTTTTGTTTGTCTGGGTTATGAGGTGCTTTATAAACTAATAAAAGCATTTACAAATGCTATAAAAATAAAGCCATTCTTATAATTTAGTCTAGAAGGCAGAACCACTCCCTAGTGCAGCAGTTCATCATCAACCTCTGACAGGGCTGCTGGATAAAGACGAGGGAGTGGTGCCCGGAGTAAACGGTCCCAGTGATCCGTCATCTAGTTACACTTGACAGAACGTTACTACCTGAAGTATTAATAATAAACGGATTACTGCACTGCTTTCCTCTGAACAGGCTGGCAACTATCCCACAAAGCTACAATAGCCAGTTATCTCAGTCCAACACACATGCACACTCACACAGGATGAGATCAGCCCTGCCGAGACAAAACCAATAATAAGGGGTCAATATGAGGTCAATCTGTCTCCTGGAACAATTTTTTTGTTGTGCAGAGATTATATTATCGTTGATAATCTATGCCGGGATTTACACAACAGGACTGGCTGCTGATGGGGTTTACCCGGAAATAAAAAAGATCAGACAGGGGTCATGTGTAGGTTATTTAAAATCCAATTTATTCCATCAGTTTGAAAATCTGGTTTATTTTTGTCCCTGTTTGACTTGTATTAATCTGTCCTCTTGTTCCTAAAATAGCTGCATCTTTCACCATTCGACATGTGAAGGTTGACAAGTAATGAGGCCTGAAGTCATCCTATATTCCAGTACCCAAGATTTTATAAATCCATCCTGTTAGAAAGCTAGAAAACAAAAACAAAGTGAGCATGTTGTGGAAAAGTGAATGTGAACGTGGTCATTTTTTAGCATTAAAAAAGCGTGCTGTTTGACAGCTAAATCTGAAACCTCTGGTATCAGAGCATACTTATTAAAACATCCTGAGTTTTATAAATGGCCCTGGCTCGCAACCACCTTATCGTGCAACAATCAGAGATGGGAAGTAACGAAGTACAAATACTTCGTTACTGTACTGTACTCAAGTCGATTTTTCAGATATTTTTACTTTACTATATATTTTTGTGGTAACTTTTTACTTTTACTCCTTACATTTTAACACGGATATCGGTACTTTCTACTTCTTACATTTTAGAAAATTGGCTCGTTACTTTAGTTTTGTACAAAAGGTCATCTATCAGCAGTGATTGTGAGTGCATGTCAGAAAATAGGGCGGACACGCGCCTCACATCGCGAGCCACACGGAGAAAAAAGGATAATCCGTTAGATCATGTGTGTGCGTCCTTGAGAACTGTAAGTCGTATAACTTGTTGTCAGTTAATTTAAGCCTGTTCTTGTACTGGTTTATAGTTCTTGCAAACTTAAAGTAAGTTAGCTAGTGATTTTGTTGTTTGTGTTCACCTGTTAGCTAGGTTGCACGTTGCTTGATCTTAATAAAGCATCCAAAGAGAGAAGTTGTCTCCGTCCGTGTTTTAACAGACACACCTGGGGCGAAGTTGGAAACCAGAATCAGCTTTAAATACAGTCCTAATCTAGTCCTCATTAACAAGTTTCAAATAATTTCACTGGAGTTACCGTTATTATTTTTTGCGTCATCAATACCAAATTCAATCTAACTTGACGCACCACTACAAGACAACTCGACAGATTCGGCGGCATTCATTTGCGGCAAATCATTGCAGCTTGATGGCGGTGACGTTAGCACTAGTAGTATGATGGCGACATGACTGAAAATGAAGAAAACAGAGATCCCAGAGATTCAGCAGACAAGCAGCAAGACATTCTCAATCATCCTTGGCCTTATCTGAGAGAGATGTTTAGGCATCAAGAATGACTCCTGGCGAATGTGCTGCGTAACTCTTAAAGTATGGGGAACTTCTTAATTAATGTCTGTTTAGTAATTCATATTTAATCCTTTATTTTCTTTCCAGAAGCCATATTTCACACACACACACACACACACACACACACACACATACATGTAGATTCCTTAAAATGTTAAGAGGAAGATTAAAAAAGAGAAACTGGATCCGTGAATTCTCACAGAATCACAACTGAATTCATATATTACTACTCAGTCAGAGTCTTATTAACCTGGAGTCCCAGTCTCTGTCACAATAATGTTTTAGGCCTATTGGCAGACATCCATTTAAAATGTAGGCAATGGCATAAAAAGAGTCCACTGAAGTGTCTCAGCTTGCACTCTAGTAACATTTGTGTGGTACAGGTAGCTTTAAAAAGCATAAAAAATGGTTGTCATTCGCAAGGCTACTTTTACTTTTATACTTTTAAGTATATTTCCAAGCCTGTACTTGGTTACTTTTACTCGAGTAAAGAAGTTAAATCAGTACTTCTACTTTTACCAGAGTATTTTTTAACACAAGTATCTGTACTTCTACTTGAGTACGAGAAGTGAGTACTTTTGCCATCTCTGGCAACAATGGAACTTTGACAAACACAGCTTCACTGTGATATATATGTATCTATCTGTTGCAGGAAATCAGTGGATTTGCCTGCAAAGTAAGACAATTATTTTAAGTGGTTGTGGAATGCTTTGGAAAGTAGTTGCAAGCTATGTAAATTACACATTTAGTATTTATTGGGCTGTAAAATATAAAAACACCATTGTGGTTCTTTCATTCTGGTCACATTCCTTGTAGGAAAAGCCTTCCAAACTTAGTTTGCATTTAGCTTCTTAACACTTGGCAACTTGTCCATACAAACTGTTTTAGCTCATGAAAGATCTGTAACACGATGTCTATACGGGTACCATAGTGAAAGCAGCAGCAGCTGTTGGGGCCTGTGTATTAAAATAGAAGCGTATATTTTCTTTTAGACGCACGGGACGACTGTCCTCCCCTGAAAAAAGCTTTCATAGGTTCTTTTGTTTAAGCAGCAATTACAACTCCTATTAACGTTTATAGTGGCGGCGCCCTCTAGTGGCCTCCTGTAATTATTACGGGAGCAAAGCAGGAAGTAAGGTGATCAAGTATAACCATATGGACCAACAGATCCCGTCTGCTACGGAGCCATAACGTGAGATACAAGGTAATGGAACCTTTTATACATTGTCATGTTTCTTTAGAAAGAAAACAATGGACAAATAGTCTTTAAACACTTCAGATGTAAAGTTATTCGCTGTCAAAGTGGCGCCAAAATGAATGGCAGTCAATGGAATGCTAATGGGAGGTGATGGGTTGGTAGCAACAAAATGGCTCCATAGGAGCTACGGTTTGTAGATGCTCGCTTACCCCCTTGGTTTTGAGTCCCGTTTGGAAAAAAAAAAGAGTAAACAGCAAGATTTTTTTTACGTCACGCACTAACCGGAAGTTTACTAACGTAACAGAGGATTATAACCCAAATCACGATCTTTTTCTAAACTTAACTAAGTGGTTTTGGTGCCTAAACATAACCAAACAGCGGCCGTTACGTTCTGTCATTTAGATATGAGGACGGGAACTCTCCTGTGGGTTGTATTAGACTGTTGGATTAACCAACCTTTATCGTCGTATGGTTTGGAGGAGAATGCCTATACAGACAATAACTATATGGTCAGGCTATCAGTTTTCATCCTCAAAATTCAGATCAGTAAACACTTTTGAGGGATACTTTGACATTTTGGGAAATTCCCATTTTTACTATCTCGCTAAACGTGAGAAGAGTAGATTGATACTACTGGATCGAATGGATCCATCGATGGATCCATGTCTCTTTGTTTAAATGTAAAGTCATAAATAGACTGGGGACAGAAGGAAACAGCTGGTCTAGCTGTGTCCATTCAATTTCTGTTTGTGAACAAATCTAACAAAAAATAACTTAACTAGTAAAAATTAGAGGTGCACATATGCCATTTTTTTTTTACCTTTTAAACAGAGCCTGGTTAGCTGTTTCCCCTTGTTTCTATTCTTTATGCAAAGCTAATTATCTACTGGCTTTAGCTTCATATTTAGCATAATAACATGAGCGTGGTATTGATCTTCTCATCTCTCTTCAAGAAGGCGATTGAGCATATTTCCCAAGAACTATTCTACTAAAACAAGTTTATAAAGTGTAAGTGTGTAACCTTTGTGGACCGTCAGCAGGTTGAAGTTGTTGAAAGAGCCCCTATTATGCTTTTGGGGATTTTTCCCCATCTATAAATGTATAAAGTAAAAAAAAAAACTCCCAGAGACAGCACTTTTTCTCAACTGCCTGAAACATCTCACCCACATTCCTGTTTGAAATTCCTCAAATAGTAAAACACATTTTTTTGCAAATATTCACTCATTTTGAATTGAATGCAAGACGTTCCAAAAAAGATGGGACAGGGGCATGTTTACCACTGTGTTACATCACCTTTCCTTTTAACAACACTCAATAAGCATTTTGGGAACTGAGGACACCAATTGTTGAAGCTTTGTCGGTGGAATTCGTTCCCATTCCTGCTTGATGTACGACTTCAGTTGCTCAACAGTCCGGGGTCTCCGTTGTCATATTTTCCGCTTCATAATGTGCCACACATTTCAATGAGAAACAGGTCTGGACTACAAGGCAGGCCAGTCTAGTACCCGCACTCTTTTACTACAAAGCCACGCTGTTGTAACACGTGCAGAATGTGCCTTAGCATTGTCTTGCTGAACTAAGCAGGGACGTCCCTGAAAAAGACGTTGCTTGGATGGCAGCATATGTTTCTCCAAAACCTGTATGTACCTTTCAGCATTAATGGTGCCTTCACAGATGTGCAAGTTACCCATGCCATGGGCACTAACACCCCCCCCCTACCATCACAGATGCTGGCTTTTGAACTTTGCGCTGATAACAATCTGGATGGTCCTTTTCCTCTTTGGCTCGGAGGACGTGACGTCCATGATTTCCAAAAACAATTTGAAATGTGGACTGGTCAGACCACAGCACACCTTTCCATCTTGCGTCAGTCCATCACAGATGAGCTCGGGCCCAGAGAAGCCGGCGGCGTTTCTGGGTGTTGGTGATATATGGCTTTGGCTTTGCATGGTAGAGTTTTAACTTTCACTTGTAGATGTAGGGAACAAGCACAGCCCGCCCAGTGGCTTGTTTGAATTTAGTTGACCAATCACAACAGAGTGGGCAAGCTGACCATTCAGAGCAGACTGGGCTTTTCGGGGAGGCGGGCCAAGAGCTCAGAGTGTTTCAAGCATAGGTGCTGCAGCAATGGACAGTATGAAAAACACACAATATCTTTTTTTGAACAGCAATGCTTGAACACCTATTCTACTAGACCCCAAATACAAATATGATGCTGAAAAGGAGTATAAGAGGGGCTTTTTAACGAAGCCTGCCTGACTACACTGAGCTCTGTTTGAGGCCTTGTATGGACTGTAACTTTCTATGCATAATAATGATGATTAGTGCGTTAAATCAAAATGCTGCATTCTTATCTCAAGCACCTGCATCACTTAAAGTGAACGTGCATCATTGTTTCTGATTGGGTTTTTTATTCATCGTGACAAGTCATTGCATCCCATCGCTTATCTAAAATCTCCTGCACTTTTACGCATCCCAGTTTGCTTCACGCCAGTTACTCCTGCTTAGCTGTGCTCAGTGGAATTCCATCGCTGATGATTTGACCGGCTGCTGCTTTTTACCCTCGGCCCTGCACTGAAGCTTTACCCGGGTCAACAGTGCCGAAATGATGAAAAACAGACATTTCTCTTCTCAGGGGTTCATCTGTCAAGAACAGACACACTGGCATCTCAAAGCTTTTTCCACCACGTGTCTGCCTTTCTGCTGTTATCTTAAATCGTGTTTCAAAATCCTGTTCAAATTATACCGCCATACAAGGAGATGAATGAGTGCTTGAAGAGTTTTAGTCCAAAGTAAAACTTTGACCATTTAAAAAGCAACACACGCTTTCATAAAATGACTGATGGCAAAAACAAAAGTTAAAACAGTGGTTGATAAAATCACAGTATACTTTCAGACTGAAGACATTGAACAAATGTCATTATATATGAAGCAGGAAAAAGAAAATTATGCAGTTATCAAGCTCAAACTATCCTCCAAGGCATTAGACACACACATTCAAGGGAATTACCATGACATCCCCAAGCTGAGGTGCTGAACTGCTAGAAAAGTGTGTGTGTGGGGGGG
The DNA here is from genome assembly GCF_004354835.1 of Perca flavescens. NCBI lineage: Eukaryota > Metazoa > Chordata > Actinopteri > Perciformes > Percidae > Perca > Perca flavescens. Next base: position 19,929,698 of record NC_041353.1, on the reverse strand, counting down.
GGCGGGGGGGCATTGGTTGATTGACCCACAGCGTGCATGTGAATACATGAATATGAAACCTAAACAATGCTTTTCAACTCTGACCTCCATGATTACTTTGGCTGTCAATCAAGATTCAGGTTTCTCTCTCTCTTAAGCGCGCGTATGCGCGCACACACACACACACACACACACACACACACACACACACACACACACACACACACACACAGATGTTGGGCAATACCATAAACAGATTTCACAGGGTCAGTCAATTGAAAGCAGAATTATTGTCCTCTCACCTAAACACTTCAGCCTCAACCTTTCTTTTCAATAACGTTCACATGCAGTTGCTTACACCAAACCACACAGAAAGAAAGCATCATTAAAGAGAAGTCAAAATAAAATGCTGCGTGATATATGCTGTCACTTCTCCCCCCTGCAGGTGACCATACACCTTCACTAACTCTACCCCAACCTTAACTGTGACCCTGACCGTTGACCCCTCCACGGTCACTCATTGAACCCCCGCCCCCCCCGGATCATGTTTCTGCTTTGAAATAATCTGCTGTTTTGTTTTGTGGGTGTGTGTACCACAGCAGGCAGCTGTTTTCAACATATATCGGTTTTCAGTGAAAAAGCTGATCAATCTTTTGCTCTTTAGTCCCACTTGTCGTCCCACTAGTTTTACGCTGCCCCAGTATGCAGGACACGGTAGCTGGAGCTTTAAATGTGGAGCAGCAGCAGTAAGAAATGTTTGCACTAACAGCAACTTAATACAGCTCTGAAACAGCGCTAGGAAACTGAACAGTAGACTGTAACATCCTTGTAGTGTGTGTTTGCGTTCCGGCTTCAGTGTGCAGATTGAGTTTTGCAAAGTCATCATGCAGTTGGTAATGCAGGCTTTGGTAGCTAGGCTATTTAACTTGGACTGAACTGATTAACTGGATCGATATACCTACAGGATAGCTATAGCCTAGGGTGACCAGACGTCCCGGTTTGACCGGAACAGTCACGATTTTGAGTTGCGTGTCCCGAGTCCCGACAAAGGCCTGTCGGGACGCTAAAATATCCCGGTTTACACCAACCACTATGAAATTGTCCCGGTTGTCAGCAATTACATAGCCGACATGGTCTAATTATAGCCGGATTATTAACTAAACCCATGTAGAAAGACTAATAAAGCGTCCAGCGTATGATTTTAACAGTGTGTGTGTGTGTGTGTGTGTGTGTGTGTGTGTGTGTGTGTGTGTGTGTGTGTGTGTGTGTGTGTGTCAGTCAATCAATCGTTGAGGTCTGCGTCTGCATAATCTGTGCAGCCAGCGTTACCATGTCTATTTGTAAACATTGTTGCGATGCTTCTTCTTATCGGTCTCGTTTTAACCAGTCCCTCCAGGATTTGCGGCCCAAAATGCCTGATTTTGCGGGACAGTTTAGGTCATTGTGTCGTCTCATCTCCGGTTTTTCCTGCATCCACCGTTTGTGTGTGTTTGTGTGCGCATCAGTCTCGGGGGGAACTGACCAGCAATTTTGACCAATCACCACAACTTTTCCGCAAATTTCACCAATAACCGGAGTTTCCCGCGACTTCAACCAATCCCAGAACTCCTGTTTCCTGGGTGAAAGTCTTGTGTTTCCCCGCTTAACTTCTTCCAGGAACACAAACTACGCTGCCCTGCTTGAAAGCCCTGTGTTTAAGGACCCATCCATCCACTAAGACCTCCCACCAATGCGGATCAATGTGTTTTTATAAAGTGGCCATCATTGTGGTGGATACAGTAATAAACATGTGAAATACATACGAATTACAGTGCATTACTTTTAGCTATATGTATGAATGGTTCATGGAACAGCCTGCATACAGAATACAATACGGTTCGTCCAAAATGTGCCGCAAAAGTTAAACATTTTCTAAATACTCGGAGGGAGGAATTTCGTAACACATTGGAGATCACAGAGTTTGTCATAGAAATGAATGGACTTTCAGTTGACTCGGCATACATGCACAGAGCTGTGTGGAAACGAGGCGACTAAATTTTTATGTTTTTGAGGGGCATTTAATGCCTATATTGATATTTGACAGTATATCAGATGATGGATAACAAGAGGAGAGACATGGGGAAAGATTTGCAATAAAGTCCCCCAGCCATACTTGAACCATGAGAGAGTTGCCCAAACGTTGCCATTTTTAAAATCACTTCCGTTTTCCAGTTTCTTCTTTTCCACTTTCATCCCTGCCTCCTACTCTGCAGTTTCACAAAAATTCTGCCCAGGCGGCTCAACTCTCTGTCACTGAGACTTCCCTCTGTTTTCGTCTCTTTCTCTTTTTGTAATTTTCTTCCTATCCCCCTTTGCTTTCCCAGGGGGTGACCCTTCCTCCTCTTCCACATCTCTGATTCAGAACAAGAAGGGCTGTAACTCCAGACACACACACACACACACACACACACACACATACACACATACACCCAGACAGAGTAACCTCAGCGCAGCATCTCAGGATCAATTACTGAATTAGCATCCCAGACTGGAGTGCCAGGGACAGAATGGGAGAGAGAACAACAGAGAGTTATTTTTTTTTTTTATCATTCTCTCTTTCCCCTCCATTATTGTTTCCCTCGTGGCTTCCCCGTCTCACACTGCAGCCTCTTTGAAAAATGTTGTGAAGATGAAAACAATTCCTTGCATTGTCTCATAGCTGATTTATCCAAATTCATGTTCATTCATTTTTTTTTTTTTTTTTTGGCAGGGATGCAGGGAAATACTTTGAATTTATTTTTTAAAAGATGCCACAAAATACCACACCATAAATAGACAAACGTCCTTTTCTATTTAAGACTGATTAAATTCACACACACACACACACACACACACACACACACACACACACACACACACACACTTCTAGCAGTTCAGCACCTCAGCTTTGGGATGTCATGGTAATTTCCTTGAATGTGTGTCTAATGCCTTGGAGGATAGTTTTGAATGTGAGCTTAATAACTGCATCATTTTCTTTTTCCTGCTTCATATATAATGACATTTGTTCAATGTCTTCAGTCTGAGTTCTTTTTTAAAAGATGCACAAATACCACACCATAAATAGAGAAATGTCCTTTCCTATTTAAGACTGATTAAATTCACACACGTGCACACACACACACACACACACACACACACACACACACACACACACACGCAAACAGAGTCTGGCCTGTAATCAGAGCCATGTGATTTTTTGACAGTAACATGAACCTATTCCTTTTTAATCTAATGTATTGTATCATGCCCCTATAGAAGCTAGATGTGTGTGTGTGTGTGTGTGTGTGTGTGTGTGTGTGTGTGTGTGTGTGTGTGTGTGAAAAGAGAACAGGACAGACAGATAAATTGTGTTGCTAAATGCTCCATATTATGATATACATCAAACACCATACTTATCTCCCACATTCCAGGATTATAATGGGATTAGATTTGTAATGGGATTACAATTGACAGTCTCGAAATGGCAATGAGTGGTTCTCACTGGGGTCTGGGAACTTGCAGAGGGACCTGTAGAGGGGCCCTAGGCACTCCTGAAAAGTTTCTTGCCAAGGTGGTTTTAGGCTTTTCCACCAGGGGCTGCATTCTTTGAAGGAGGGAGGGGAGTTGTGTGTGTGTGTGTGTGTGTGTGTGTGTGTGTGTGTGTGTGTGTGTGTGTGTGTGTGTGTGTGTGTGTGTGTGTGTGTGTGTGTGTGTGTGTGTGTGTGTGTGTGTGTGTGTGTGTGTGTGTGTGTGTGTGTGTGTGTGTGTGTGTGTGTGTGTGTGTGTGTGTTACCCAGGCGAAAAATTTCTGGCCTGCAAAGTGAAGCTAATGCAAAGTAGGGCTGCCACGGGTATTTTCATTGTTGATTATTCTGTTGATTTTTTTCTCGTTAATCAATATAAAATCCAAGTCCACAACTCAAAGATATTCTGTTTACTGTCACAGAGGAGGGAAGAAACCAGAACATTTTCACATTTAAGAAGCTAGAGTCAGATAATTTTTATTTATTTTTTATAAAAATTACTCAAACCGATTTAATTGATTATCAAAATATCCAAAGAACTAATCAATTAATCTTTGCAGCTTTGATGCAAAGTGTTTTAAAAATGCATTCTATCTAATTTCCAGCAGGGTCCCATTGTATCAGAGTCCATGGGAAAGTGACTCTACTTCTTACTAAGGCTGAGCAATTTTATCGATTCTGCGATATAAATTGATATTTTTTCCCCCAAGAAAGTATTGATTTTTATGCCGCGAGTATCGATACATAAGTCCCATTCAAATCCCCCGTGTTTACCCCTGTTCACGTTGCAGGAAGAGCGATTTGGTCAGCCAGCCGCTAGTGTCGCTGTAGAGCAGCCAACGTCAACTGGCGGCCCTCCGCCAAAGCTTTTAGTCTGGCCCCCAGAATAATCATGAATTCACAAAATGTAAAGAGGAAAAATTTAGAGCATTTAGAGCAAAAACCCAGCCCCCTGTATTTACATCTCTATTCACATGCCGGGATTCTGTAGCCTACAGCGATGCCCGAGCTCCACACACACGGCTGAGCCGAGATGTGTGTGCGTTAAAACACACACACAGCTGAGCCGAGATGTGTGTGTGTGTGTGTGTGTGTGTGTGTGTGTGTGTGTGTGTGTGTGTGTGTGTGTGTGTGTGTGTGTGTGTGTGTGTGTGTGTGTGTGTGTGTGTGTGTGTGTGTGTGTGTGTTAAAGGTTAAAACACGCAGCACCTGAGAGCCAGTTATCATTATGGAGTTTCCATGTTTTTTAGGAGTTTGCTCACACTAATACATGTTAAAAAAATAGTAGCATTAATTCAGTAAGAAAGTGAAAATTTCAAACAAGAATATGCGTATTAGGTATAAATTCATTTTATTTTCTTTATTTGAAAGTCCGGCCGCCAGAGTGTTTAGAAAAATTCTGAAAAAAATGTAGTTGATCCCTGCTGTAGACTCTCTGTCCAGTCAGAGACATATATTGTGTAATTGATGTTTTCAGTTCAATTAATTAAATCCAAGTAAATGGAACACTCACAAGATGTCACCAAAATCACTCGGTCCCCTTTAAATCTTTCAGAAAATTATGTAACTGTATCGAAATATATCGAATCGTATCGTTGGCTGAATATCGTGATATATATCGTATCGTGAGCTGAATATCGTGTATCGTATCGTGAGATTAGTGTATCGCTACAGCCCTACTTCATACTTCATTTTTTACACAGTAAACATTTTCCCCCAAAACATGGGTAGGGGAAACATTGAGTCCATTTACATTTACATTGTTACTCCACCCATATACAGGTTGTGGCCCTGTGATAGTGACAGCTGAAGTGAAAGTGAAATTACGCTGCCATTAGCCATCTTTCTTCCTGTCAAGCGATAGCGGAGCAGGGGTCAGCAACCTTAGGTACGCATGCCACCATTGGCACGCGGTAGCTCAACCAATGGCACAATAGCAATAAGTGGTTTTGAAAATATTAAACTGTCCTCTCATCTGCATGCAAAATTATCTCTTTTTACACAACCTTTGAGCTAGCAAGCTACACTGTGAAAATGGCAAGTTCTGAAGAAAATTTGGATTGTGCAATATGGCAGGCCTGCTTGGTTCTTTCGCCAAAGATTGTAAAGATTTACAAAGAATATGTTTACAGCATTTACTATCTAGCACAGGGGTCCGCAACCTTAGGCATGCATGCAGTAGCTTGACCAATGACACACTAGCAAAAAGTGTGCAATAGAGTTTTTTTGGAAATGTTCCAGCATATCATTTACTACTAGTTTAGCACCGCCCAAGACTATTGGTTTAAATAAATGCAAACAACCTATGCCAGAATGTATGTGGGTTAGGGGTGGTACGGTTCATGAAAAAACATCCAAACCGTTCGGTTCGCTTGTCTTGGTTCGGCGCGTGTGTGCGTCGCACGGTTCGCCAGTACACTGTTAATGTGCACTAACCACTTACTGCCGTAGTGCCCACTTTCAACACCTATGTTAAAAGACTTACTGGAAATGGCGAGCGGGATGAGTGTGACGAACGCAACACATGCCAGCTGATTGGACAAATGCGTCACGTGGGTCCTGCTGCTCCCGAATTTCGAAACAGACTCTAAAGGCGTCTCGTTCTGAATACAATCTCGTGTTTTACGAAAATAGTTCACCGAAACGTGTTTCTGAAAACATTTTAAGCGAGAAATAGGCCATGCAGTTGTCTGTTTTTGATCGACAAAGGTCAGTTCAAGAGATTTTCGTCCGATTTTGAGAGGCGGCGAGCCGAGCCGACCGCTCCTCAAGTGGAGTGTGGAGTGCTGCAGGTCACGTCACGTGTAGAAATGTCAAGTGGGAGAGATAAGGAAGGCTGCCCGGAGGCAATATTTTTTTTCCGACTATGGCCACGCCAAGACCCGCCTTTCAACAGCTACTATTGGCCAGGCGTCCATGCTTACGCAAGGCAACGTAACCCGATTTGTTCAGGTCCTATCCCCTGACCAATCGGCTATCCTAACCTTAACCCCTCAAGGTTAAATGCCTAACCCCAACCAATCAAGCTGCTTTGTAGGGAGGGTCTTGGCGTGGCTATAGTGGAATTATGAATAAATAAATAGTGGAAATATATTTCTGGAGTGTTAAAGATTAAAAGAAAAAATAAGAACAGTACAGAACTGAAAACCATGACCCTAAAACTGTGCCACACCTAAAGTGGGTGTAGCCAGACCTTACTCCACAGCGCAGTGCAGATAGGTCTGGCAATGCGAGACTCAGTGGTTCTTGAGAGGGTTTCAAGATGAATATGAGCACATACCTACACATACACAAATAGTGCACAAACACACACATTAACAAATCAGTAAAGCTGTTGTCCGGGCATCAGGATTTAAGCATGTGTGTTATTTTGTTTTCAACATCAGAGTCAGACCACACTAATGTGTGTGTGTATGTGTGTGAGATATAATGATGGTGAGATTTCACTGCATTTTTATGATTGGTTCGAGATATGTATCTGATGTATGTAATATCTGTAAAACTGTGTTTATCTACTTAAGAATTTAATTTTGTTGACTTACAACTATTGCCAGGAGTTGATCGGATTTAGCAGGGGGTTCAGTCTTTAAACACGCAAGCAAGCACGCACACACACAGACACACAGACACGCTGCCCTGAGTAAGAGCGGTTTGCTAAAAGCAGTTGACGAGCCGGCAAAAAGGCCAAGTTTTGACAAGTCTCTCTCGGCCCCACACACGCTCTTTTCTGCGTCACTCTTTCGCTCTACCCATCCATCCTGTCTCTGTCATCCCCTCCTATTTTCAGACATCACCCTCCTTTCATCTCCTCTCGTCCCAGACATGTCAGCAGCATTTCCCAGAGAGGACAGACACACCACATTAATTATTTCCACAGTCCTGTCCTGTATGAGCAGGCAGAGAGAAGGATTCAGGTCAGCAGAGGCACGCCACATTCTCCACATTTACATGCATATTTATTAGAATATAGCAACTTGAAAAATAGTAATAATATATAGAATGATAATGATAAGAATGATAACGCTAATCAGAGTCATTTATGTTTAGGAAAATAGTTGGCAACACTGGATTCATTTGGAGTTGTGATTGTGGCCACCTTATGTATTTAAGTACAAAACAATCTTTAGAGTTTTTTCACAAAAAACAGCTGCTTGCTGCGTACAAAAACAGCTCTGATGAGAGCAATGAGACTGAACCGAAACAGTAAAGTAGCGAGCGGTTAAACCAAAACAAAGAGAGAAAATGCTAAAACGATCAGTAGAACTGAAGGGAACTGCAGAGATTCGTAATCATTCTCTGTGGGTTTGTGGCCCCCTTTCACATACATGTATATGTAGTTTGAATAAGTCAGATACAGCTCTTGTGGTGATTGTATGGCCTGATTAAGGTTAGTTGCTGAGTAACTTTCGTCTGACAATAATGACGCCTAGCATTCAGCGGTGGAAGAAGTATTCAAATCCTTTTCTTAAGTAAAAGCACTAATATCACACTATAAAAAGTAAAAGTCCTGCATTGAAAGTGTTACTTAAGAATAAGTATCTCAGTATCATCAGGAAATGTAGTGTAAGTAAAAGTACTCAATGTAGAAATATCCTCACATTTTTTAAACTGGAAACGATCAAAACAGTTCTGTCAATCAAACTAAATGTTTAATCAGCTAATCATTTCAGCTTCTGTTTCCTATACATTGTTGGGTAGTTTAATTTATAATAAAACGTATTTTATAAACTACATGTGTTTTGTGTGCAAAATCCTAATTTGTAAAGTAACTAGTAACTAAAGCTGTCAGATTAATGTAGTGGAGTAAAAAGTACATTTCCCTCTGAAATATAGGTCAGTAAAAGTAGAAAGTGGTGTTGGATTCTCGTAGGGTACAGATTTGATCATTGGCAAATTATCAAAGATGTTTTATCAATATTAATAAAGTTATGAATATGGTTATTAATAACTTTATCAAATTGACAAACAATCAAAACGGGGCACCACCCTGCAAGTCAGGGACCAATAATCAAACTGTGGAACAGTCTCATTTGTGTGGTAATCCTTTAAAAAAGGAAATAAAGGAAGGGGTGAATCCAAGCACGGACCTGATCGACCAGCAATTATTACAACTAGTACACAAATAATCACAAGCAACTGCTAATAAAGTATAATAAGATTTATTAACGTCACAATTATCAGTAGCGAATCAATAATCCTTCAATAATAAACTTATATACCTTTTACAATATCACAACCAAAAACAAGGCAAAAACAAAGCAGCATGGGAACGTCTGTGTCTGTGTGTGAGTGTGTGTGTGTGTGTGAGAGAGAGAGAGTGAGTGAAAAAGGAGGGGGCGGTGTCGAAGTGTAGTTCTAACGCAAAAACATCTCCAAAAATGGCTACTCCTGTGGGCTGCACAAAACTATTTAGAGGGCGGTAGTGGTGCTGGGTGCACGGGCAGGGGCTGAAGAAGCCGGGGGTTGCTAGGCAACGTGCACGCTTAGCCGGTATGGTAGCTAGTTCCTGTGTTAGCTCTGTACGAACGTAAGCCGATTCCACTTGTGAAGCTAGCCTACAGCGTTAGCTCGGGAGATACGCGGCTAGCCGGTGTCGTGTGTGTTAGAGAGAGAGAAGAAGAGTAAAGAAAAAAAGGCACTCTGATCTTTAGTTATCGATAATGACCCAGTTCCCCTCAGCCACTCAGGTCTGGGCTAACGTGTAGTTTAGTACAGACTGAGACTTTTGTTTTGCTGAGGAGAACGTCACTATAACCACTTCAGTGGCTAACAGCTGATTTTCGCGATTCTATCGCAGACAGTAACTAATAACTCCGTGAAAGGAGTGATTTAAGCAGGTAGCGATTACAGTTATACCCAGCTACTTAACACAACATAAACCAACTGTATAATTGATCGATTATACATTCACAGAACAGATAAATGATTAAATCAGATCACATTAATGGCAACAATGGTAGCGAACCCTTTGCTCATTAATAAACACACTACTTATCTTTGCCCAGACGTAAGCCTTCTTATGGTGTGTTCATTCCGTTTGTTTCTGTCCATAGATTTCCACAGAAATGAAACAGAGCTGGTCCCTGGTGCTCGTCAGCAGCCACGGAGAAACTTCCCTCCAAAAAGCAGCAAGGGGCAAGTTTAGTCGACTTTGAGAAGAAAAACGTTGTTTCCTTCTCACTGCAGATATGAAAACACTGGTGCGTTTTCAAGGATTCAACGAAATAAAATCCACTTTCTCCCCAACAGTAGCATGAAAAGAAAAGACTCAAGTAAAGTATAAGTACTTTAAATTTGTACTTAAGTACAGTACCTGAGTAAATCTACTTTCCATCACTGCTACCATTTAGCATTTGTGCACCAAATACCAGCAGGAGTAGCAGCAAAAACTGTCCTGTCCTGTTAGTAGTGTCCTGAGGAGTGTCCCGGGACAGTCAGACACCGGGACAGTCATGGAGTCACAGGACAGGGTCTGTGTGTCACAGGACAGTATCTGACTGTCCCGGGACAGTCACGGGAGTCACAGAACAGTGTCTGGGAGTCACAGGAGAGTCTCTGACTGTCCCAGGATAGTCATGGGAGTCACAGAACAGTGTCTGGGAGTCACAGGACAGTATCTGACTGTCCCGGGACAGTCATGGGAGTCACAGAACAGTGTCTGGGAGTCACAGGACAGTGTACAGGACACTACTAACAAGACAGGACAGTTTTTGCTGCCACTGCTTCTCCCAAATACTCACTAAATGTAGTGAATAAAGTCTAACTTCTCAGAGATGACACAACAGTTTGCAGACCATCAAGACTGGAGAGCAACGATTAGGGGGAAAGGGACGAGTCAGCATCTGGGACGTGATGAGGGAAGAGAGAGAAAATTGAGAGGAAGTGAAGTGTTGGGTCGTCTGGCGGACAGCAATGTCAAAACTTTGTCTGATGGGAAAATGACGGATAGAGAGAGAGAAAAAGAGAGTGGCTAATGCTTCCACTTAGAAGGATGGGAGTTTTGTTTTCCAAAGTTGCCCTCATTCATCTTTCATTGCCTTTCTCGTATGTCAATTGTGAAAGTTCATGTGTGAGAAAGTGGTTCAATTTCTCTGTTTCAAGTCATTTTTTTTGGTTTTTGGTTTTACTTCGATTTTTTTTTTTATGGAATATATCTGTTTTGCTTGTGAAGCCAAGGGTCTCTGCAGCCCATGTGATGATAGACAGAGGATCTGATTTCAGTTCATCACAAAGAGAAATCAGGGATTTCAACACAAAAATGTCACCCATGCCAAGAGAGGACAACAGCAGGAAAACTGCAGACTGAATTTACACAGGAAAATCTAATTTTACTTCTAAACTTCTGTAATACAGTATACATATACACACGCGTTGTGTGTAGTGAAGGGAAACTTGTTTGCCACTAAAGAATGTTTTTGTCATATTTTGCAACTATTTGCAAGCTCTCTCTCAGATTTTCAATGAACCATCCTCCAAAACCTAAAGTAGATGCACTTTATTCGGACAAAAAAATGCCATATGGGTATGTGCATGCTGGGTTGTGTTGTTATTCATTCTTCTTCATTTTAAGATCAGTCGCCAGCACGCTGTAGCAATCAATTAAGTCTGACAGATAGTGATGCCAATACAAATGGAAGAAGAAACCTCGGCGTGCTGGTATTTTACTCTCGTATCCACATTGTTCAGGACTTATTCCAGGAGTATTTTGTAAGGAATTTTTGTCATTCCTTTCCTATTAGTGAACTAACTTCCCTTTAACCTGCATCATCGACATCTTATGTACTTGTATTTTGTACTTGTATTTCAAGACGATTGTGCAAAAGTTCTTATGTTTAACATGTTTGAATGGCATTCAGGTTTTGGGTTGTTCAGGCTGGAGTGAACAAGAGCTTAAGCTGTAACCTGTCATGGCAGCAGTGCAATCAGATCACTTTTTGCTCCTATTTTGTAGCTGTTAACTGTTGGTCTAAAACGCCTCTACTCTTTGATCCTGAAGGAACCTGTCATTTAGCTGTTTCTCTTTATCAACCAGTGTAAACCAATGACCAGACGAGAAGTTTCATATTCCATTCTGCCTTTTTTTTAAGTACAACGCCAACATTTCAAACACACACTCTCTTCAGTATTAGTGTATTGGAGCTACAGTATGGTTAAGGTTAGGGAAGGGTCATGGTTATGGTAACATGTTTCTATTGAGGTATGGTTCAGGTTTGGCAATCAAAACACTTGGTACAACTGGGAAAGACTGTGGTTACCATTAATATAGTCTCACATAGCCATAATGAGAAATACGGAGATTTATGTGGAGCTGATAGTCTTAACTAGCTTTATATCAACTAATTTGGCAATGGCTTGAATGTAAGTGTTCAATATTATAAAAACGTTTTGCACTAAAGCTTTATTAGGCTAGGCTTTATTAAGTTAATTGCAAGTCTGTGACAGGATGTGAATTTTGGTCTCCTGCATGAAAATGAGTCATGCTACTTGGGCTACCCAGTGTATCCAGGATACAGGATCCGGTGTAGCCAGCAGATATTCGTGACAAGACTTCCTTTTCCATGAGCCGGTCATTGTTTACAGTCCGGTTTGATACTTTTTGTAGGTGTTTTAGGTCCAGACAACATTTCGGCTAATCTTTACAAACAGATATCTGCATATGAATTATAAATGGCCCGATACCATTTTTTGCTTCCCGATACCGATTCCGATACCTGAACTTGCGTATCGGCTGATACCGAGTACCGATCCGATACCAGTGTGTCATATATTTTATTATGTTTTAACAGCTCTATACTACTATCCCTGTATGGATGTGATATTATTTCTATCTTTGCTGTTGGTCTGGCTCAGGTTAAACTCTTTGTGAAACATGAACAAACACAGAACTTTCTTTTATTTTCCAGTTTGACAGTCAGTTATAACAGAAAAAGAGCCTAAATAAACTACTTTAACGTAGATTTTCTTTAGGGCTTTATTACGTGGTATCGGATCGGTGCATAAACTCCAGTACTTCCCAATACCGATACCAGCGTTTAAGGCAGTATCGGAGCCGATACTGGTATTGGTATCGGAACGTCTCTAATATGAATGCACATAAATGAAAAAAAGCTACTAAAAAGCAAAATCCGGTATCCGATGGCTTTCGAGTTTGCATATCGGCCAATAGGTTTCCCTAATTTAGCTCTCCAAACGAACTGTTTACCTGCATGCAACCCAAGGCCGCTTAAATGTGATTGGTCGAGATTACAAACGGACTACAAACGGAAACCAGAACCCCTCCGATACCAAAATCTTGTCCCATTGCCTACAAATTCCAGAGTATTTGCGGTGGTTGGTAAGAGAATTTTGATTGAAATGAAACTGAAACAATGAAACTGTTGTGGGAAAAACTGTCACTCATTTAAATCCAGCCTTTACAATCTTAAAATCACTCCCCAACCGCTTCAACAGCCACATGCATCTGCTGTTATGTGCGTGTAAGGCAGCAGCCTGTTCTCAACCCTTTTTCCCAGGAGAGAAATATTGGTTCAATGTGCATTCTAACAAGAAGCTATGGGACCAGGATCTAAAGTTAGTCTTCCTACTGTTGACAAAGTTATCTGGAATCCACATCAAAATATTTCTATGACATGGAATAGTACAACTGTTTAAGATTCAGAAAAAGAGGGTTTTACAACCAATTACAACAATAATCACATCAGACATATTAAATTTAATCAGTACAATTTGAGGCTTTCTCAGTTTTATTCAGATGCAGTCACCCTGGTTCACCCCTGCCACTTGTGAGTAAATCAAATATTTGACATATGGAAAAATAGAAAATGCTGGGAATAGCTACTAAATTCTTTCCCACATAGATAACTGGTGCGGGGCCATTCTGCGGTTTCCTAGTTTACCATGCTAATGCCAATGGAGTGTGTCAGCTGATTTGTGTGTACAGAAATTTTAAGTTGTGTGTGTGTGTGTGTGTGTGTGTGTGTGTGTGTGTGTGTGTGTTTTCAGCTCCTACAATGACGTTCAACAGTAACCATCAGGTTTTTGCGGTAGTCCTTTAGAATTAAGTGCTGCTTCTAGAACCATCATGTTGTAGTGACATTAAACAACCATTCAGGGAGAACACAAAGTTATGGATATTTAATTTGTAAGTACGTAAATAGAGTTTTTCTTTACCAGGATCAAGTTGCTATCACCATCACCTCCATCCCATTGGAGGTAGGTTTTCCACGAGATATCAAATGTTGTCAAAAACTGTTCAATTCATTCTGGGAACAAAAAGTTAAGGAATGGTTTGATATTTTTGGAAGATTATTTGCTTTCTTGCCGAGAGTTATATGAGAAGATTCATACCATTTTCGATGTCTGTACAGTAAATATAAAGCTGCCACTAAAATCGATCAAAAACACACTATATACATTATGCCTTTGATATTGTTTGTGTAATCTGTACTAAAAGCAAAGGGTAAAGACAACATGTTCTGCTTTTACAGAGGTTTATGTGCCAGACTATTTCTTGCCAGAGTTAACCCCCTAACCACAATGTGTCAATTTACACTTTAATTTTTCGTACGAATTAAACAAAGAACATATTACATATTAATAAGAGTGCTTTGGTGTTGCTGGTTGGCTGATTTTTTTCCCTTCAGCCAGAGCCAGGATAGCTGTTCCCCCGTGTTCCAAGTCTTTGTTTTAAGCTAAGCTAACGTAGGAAGCTTATCGTAGCTTCTTATTTACTGGATGCAAATTCGCGTTTACTAGGATGGCAAAGGAATGAACTGCCCTACTCAGCCTCTGATTGGCTAGTACTTATTTCCTTTTGGTTAGGTTTAGGCGTGAGGAGTGGGATTGGTTAGGGTTAATCTGTCTTCTGTATTAAGATATTGGTAAAGTAGAGAGTGAAAGACAAATCAAAGCAGATAAATCACAATGGGATTCATGTCCCCAAGTCAGCAGGAGAGCCTGTGTCTCTAAACCACTGCAGTATCTCTGGGAACACATGCATGCTAGAGCCAGGAATGTATACGGATGGTTTACATCCAAGTCCCTGTTTCACTTAGCATCCGTGCTTCTAAAGTCTGAATTTTTGCTTGTTTTCTGTCGGTCAGTCTCTGACCTCTGGGAGAACCTCCCAATCAGGCTGACATTATACAAACAGGGTTTTTTAACACACAACACTGAGCGCTCCAAATTCTCCTAAAGCCAACAAATACACTATCAATAGGAAGATGTCAGAGTAGAAAATCAGGTGACGTCAAGGATGCTGAAAATTGCATGATACCCGCTTCACAGCACTTCTGAGGAGTTTTTGTGAAGCGCTTGTGTGATGTATAAGTGATTTTGGGGTTATGTTGATGATACCATCGTTTCATTGTTCTTGGACATTTTGGCAATAAAAGAGGCCTAAGACTTTGCTTTTCAAAAGCCTCCAGTCCAGTCCCTGTTATGTAATCGGGTCTTTAATAGTGAACCTCTTTCATGCACAAATAGAAAACCCTAAGTAACTCAAACTTGTCTGCTGACAGAGGTGATCTAAAGTTCAGTCTATAGGAGCATAATAAGATGAAAACAGGAACTAGTAGCATTCAATTAAAGTTGGGTTTCTGGTCCAATATTCACTCTGCTCATAGCTCTGGAAGAAATATTTGTCTCTTTAGCTGCTCAATTTTCCACTATGTTCACTATAGCTAATTGCTAACTTTGTCTGCCTGCTGTTTGGTGCTGGAAAGAGGGTTTCAGTGGGTTAAAACAGAGCTTTTAATGCATCTGCGCAGGTGATAGCTGTGGCTCTGTCTGTCTGTCTGTCTGTCTGTCCGTCCATCCATCCATCCATCCGTCCAATTCTCATGAACTCAATATCTCAGGAACACCTTGATGAAATTTCTTCAAAATTGGCACTAACGTCCACTTTGTCTCAAGGATGTTTTTGGTGGCCACATATCGCACTGGCGTCGTTCATCTGCATGTACGGCAGTACACAGAGCAGTTGATAATCGTCAGACTTTCCCTTAAGTTACCAGCTAACGCTAGCGCTAGCTAGTTTGGTTGTCAAGGTACTACCGAATGCTGTACGAGACAGTTTTAGGTGACCAAAATGTTCCAATCCACTTTGAGGAAGTGAAAACACACAGTGAGAGGGTCAAAATTTAGGACGAAAATACACAGACAACACCCTAAAAACAAGTTCAGGTCCATTTTGATGTACACAGGTGACGTCAAGGATGGTGAAAATTACATGATACCCGCTTCACAGCACTTCTGAGGTCTTTCTGTGAAGCGCTTGTGTGATGTATAAGTGATTTTGGGGTTACGTTGATGATACCATCGTTTCATTGTTCTTGGACATCTTGGCAATAAAAGAGGCCTAAGACTTTGCTTTTCAAAAGCCTCCAGTCCAGTCCCTGTTATGTAATCGGGTCTTTAATAGTGAGCCTCTTTCATGCACAAATAGAAAACCTTAACTAACTCAAACTTTTCCGCTGACAGAGGTCATCTAAGGTTCAGTCTATAGCAGCAAAATGTTCCAATCCACTTTGAAGAAGTGAAAACACAGTGAGAGGGTCAACATTTAGGACGAAAATACACAGACAACACCCTAAAAACAAGTTAAGGTCTATTTTTATGTGCACAGGGTCATGGTTAGCTTTGTTAAGCCTCTATCCTGATTGACAGGTCGGTGTGTAGCCACGCCCTAAAGCATCCCCGGCTTTATCGTCAATTTTAAAATAAATGGGACCATAATTTAATTGATGAAGACTTGGAACTAGGGATTGAGATCATAAACGTATTATAAAAATGTTTACTGAGGTAATAAATCAAGTTAGAAGTAGGCTAATTTTCCCATAAACGGTCTTCTTTTGGAGCCAGTGGAGTCGCCCCCTGAAATGAGATAGAATGCAGGTTTAAGGCACTTCCGCAATGGCTTCACTTTTCAGGCCCGGAAGTTAGCTCTTGTCTTGATATATCCCTATATTACAAATAAATAAATAAAAAATTCCCTTCAGGGGTTTTGCAATCTGTACAGCAAATGACATCCTTAGCCCCTGGCCTCGGTTAAGGAACAACTTTCAACTTTGATTTTCTCTGCCTCCACATTGTCCGGTTAACCCTAAAACCAAGCTGGCCTTTCTTAAGTTTAACTTGTTTAGACTGCTGGCCTCACCAGCAATAATGACAACCAGGACATTGTCGTTGCACCATGTGAGGAAGCTCTCTATCAGTCCTCTGTAAATATAGTCTCTAAGTGAAGACGGCTTGTTTCTCACTGGAAATTATTCACTGGAATCATTCATGTCAATATAGTGATGACTTCCATTTTGCCAAAAATACATGTAGTACTTTTTAATAAATTTCTCTTTAATAAAAAAGACAATTAAATGCTCCATAGAGTTGTGTTGAACTGCACAGTCCAGTGCTAATTAGAATAGAATAGATTTTCATTGTCATTGTTTTCAACTGTGAAACACAGCAGCTCTCAGTTTGACAGTATAAATAAACAAACAAACAAAATTTAAAATAGCAAAGATGTAAATAGCAAAAATATAAATCAAGATAAATAACACAGTAATGTGACGCTACATACATATGGGGTTATTGCACTTTCAGTTTTTAGGGTTTGTTGCAGATAGCAGATCAATTCTTGTGGGTTTGTCATTACAAGCAGCACCTTTCACATTATACATGGGATTTGATGTGCATTAATACAAAAATATTTATATAAGTGCAGTCAAATGGCACAAAATATTTCAGTTACAAAGATGCCAGGTTGACCTGATGAATCAGGGTTTCATTAGGGCCACTTGATTATGGAAAAAAAATCATAATCACTAATATTTTGGTCAATATGGAAATCACAATTATTTACCACCATTAGTCATTGACTTTTTAAAAAGATGCTGCATTATTGAACTTGAAAACAGTGCAACAGTAAAACAAATCAACAGTGAAAACACCTTGAACTCTGACATTTTACTCTATACTTTCCCCATTGGACCTTTTGAATTCCCATTAAAATAAATAATATAAAAAATATATTCAAATGTTGGCTAAGGGAGTGTAGCCTTCGGGAGGGGCAGAAGTACTTATGTCATTGAGAACACAAGACAAAATAAGAGCTTACTTGCAAAACGTAATGTGCAAAATAATTACTCGATTACATTGTTTTTCTGATCGTTAGGAGCTGAAATCGAAATCATGATCAAAATTCAATTAATTGCACATCCCTAGGTTACATGTTAAAGACTGGTTAATGAAAAGCTGGTCTGTGTTTAGAGATGGAAACATCAGACAAGTGTACCGTTGAGCTGTTACAATGAGACTCTGTTACCAACCATGACTGAACCGCGTGACGAGCATC
Organism: Perca flavescens; assembly: GCF_004354835.1. Taxonomy (NCBI): domain Eukaryota; kingdom Metazoa; phylum Chordata; class Actinopteri; order Perciformes; family Percidae; genus Perca; species Perca flavescens. The sequence continues at coordinate 19,911,827 of NC_041353.1, read as the reverse complement.
CCAGTTTCACCGAAGGTTTCAAAACAGTCTCATAATTTCATAACAGCGGGAGAAGAAGCTGGGTGTTTGTGGACATCACAGAAGTTAAATTCACATCAATAATGACTGTACTGTGGTGTTATGTAATCCAGTTTTCCCCTTTAAACCAGGCATGTAGGGCAAAGAATACCTTGGTCTGTTGGCATAATGTTGAACATAAGTAACCTAAGTTATTTGTCCGGCAAATTAGGGCTTTGTATTGGTACTTGATACATTTTAAGTTATTGACCGAAATAACCAAGCACCAAGTATTATCAAAACATCTCCAGTCAAATTATAGCTGCATCCGATCCTTCTTGTACCCAGATCTAGAATAAAACAAAAAAAATTAAAACAATTGCTTGCAGTCAATCACCGCAAGCGTTCTTCGATTTAATACCACCTGTGATCGGCCCACTACGGCAGCAGCTACAACCCATACAGTCTTTGGTCCCATTTAGACCTGGCAGTAACATCCATCCTGAGGGATTTGATCCCAAGTGGACAGGGGTAAGGGTACTGGGGTAAGGGTTTAAGGGTACTGGCAGGGTGAGATTTTCCTATGGGGATACATGGGATTTCCCCCTTTCTGGTCTACATATCTCTGCCTCTGCTGAATTATTTATGGGGACAAAATGTAATTTTATTTTGTAACATTATTTTCCATTGAATATTGAAGTTCATAAGTAAGTGTTTTGGCATGGCTGGCCGAGTGGCAATATCCATGGTATTGAAAGGGGGATTTAATTCTTGCATGTTTTGTTTTGTTGTGCATGATCTAACCGGGTGAGCAATTGCAATTAATGGAAAAAAATACGATGGATTCAAGCAGAGAAAGAGAGGGCAGCAAAATTAGTGGATCGTGGGCTAATATAAGAGTTAGTGATTAGCATAAGCAATATACGGGCTAATTAAAGTGTTACGTTCAGTTACAGTGTGTAAAGCCTTGTAACATGTTTAGCTATTCTTGTCCAACCCTAGCAAATCGTATGGCAATATTTTCAAGTTCCAAGTTAAATCTGTATAGCCTGACAAGCCAGACCCACATCAAGATGTTGGGTCTGGGAACTCACCATTGACAGGGCTAAACGGTTGTCTTTCAAATTCCCTCTGCATGTAATAGGATAGCGCTACAACCAGGCAAAGCAACGAAGAAGGTAGCGAAGCTAGTTGATAGATAGATAGATTTTTTGTTTTTTATTAAACTATCAAACAATAGTTTGGTGGCCCCCTTGCAGCCACTTTTTGAAGATCTTTGCCCTACACTCTAAACGTCAAGCTTTGGTTTTCATATGAGATCATCAACTGGAAAATGTTTGTGTAAGACATGGTGGCAGACACATCTAAGATATGACTGAATTATTTCAAGAAATAAATGAAATGAGTGACCAGTGATAAGAGGAGAGAACATCTTACTCCAATTTATCACCTGTCAAAGCTCACGTTTTACCCACAAGGCTTACATTTTAGTATCCTTGCCGAGATCTTACAGCCATGAAATGACAATTTCATGGCTGTCACACTACCAAAGACCATGCTTTACCAACTTTAACAGACACAAATCGCAAAAACACAAGCTTTGCTAGTAATAATAATTCACGTGTTTGAGAAGACTTTTATTATTGACTGAAATGTCTCAAACCATCTGAAACAGAGAGACAGAGGACGAGGGGTGGGACACCGTCCCCATAACGGGTCACATCCTCCTGCCGATGTCGTGACAACATTCATGATGCTCGTAGACTAATCCAGCAGGAGTAGAGATGAGCATTAATCACGTCTCCTCTGACGGCATGCACAGATTACACACAAACTCAAACTCACATGTTTATGTCATAAACATACATTCTGCTTTACCAATTCTAATGTGTATATTTAAACCCATTCATATAGATTTGATTTTCCAACAGCTGTCTGACCAGCAAAAACCCCACAAGACTCACTCCCATTAAAAATAAACCACAGTTTTGCCACAAGGGGTTAAAATTCAGATCATTTTTTCCCCCTCTGAGTAAATGCAGACATAATCCAAAGGTTATAATCTAGCAGAGAGGTGACCGAGCGGGCCGGTAATCCTTCTACAGCATCATCACAGAAACCCCCACCATCAAAGCCCCCCCTTGTTCCCGCTGGATTGAACACATCCGTTATGGCTTTACGCCGTCTCTCACTACTCAAATTAAATGGGATTGTTGAAAACTGGGCAGTGAACGTGAGCGCGGTGAGAGGGACAGAGTGTGAAGAGGACGGGGAGAGAGAGAGATCAAGTGAATGAGGGCGCCGAACAATGCTCGTTCATTCATAAATCAGTTCGCACGTCACAGCAACATCGTCTCACATTTGTCTAAGTCAAAGCCTCCCTTACATGACGTTAAAGCGGATCACACCATACAGATTGTTGTTCCCTATAAAGGCAATGATTGGTGGATTTCTGGAGCACTGGGAGTTATTTAGAAAACCAACCCGTATTAACTGTAGTCCGAATGTCCGAATAATAACTTGAATGACCAGATGCTGCATGATCGAGAGGCCATCAGCACAAAACTGTCAACAAGCAACAGCAAGATTTTAGTTCAAGTGAAATCAGTGTATTTAAGCTTTGTCTCTTTTTCCAAAATAAAGGTAAACACTTAATTTGGAACAATTTGAACAATTTGACCCACAAAGCCTAATACTAAACTATGGTGTTAAATTGCTCTTCTGTTCATTCACTGTGCATCCGCTGCCTCACAGAGTGACAAGCTGACGTTTTTTTTAGAAAGACAGCAAACTGAATATTCCAGCTATAGTGTCCAATATACTATAGTGTGCACATGTGGCCTGTTGTCCAGACTGATGGTGGTGGTTAAACGGTCATAGTTTGTAGAGGCTAGATGACGTGGAAAGGATAGCGCACAGTTAGTTACATAACAAGAGTTACGTTTATGCTTGGGGGTTAAACCTGCTCAACAAGTCTTATTTATGTCAGGAATCTCCACACTGCTTTTACATGTGGTAATTATTACAATGTTACCCTTTGCCAGACAGCCTTGGCCCAGTGGAAAAGTTGAGGAGGACCAAAAGACTGTATTTGTTGATTTCCACACGTCTCCTTTGTCAGTCTGCTAACTTGTTGCTCCCACTACCAATATTAACTAATCTACTGCAACAATTGTTAAACTGAAAAAATAAATAAAATAAAATTCACAATGTTGCTCTGTCGGGATTAGGATTGGACATTAAGAACCGGTTCCAACTTGGAATCATTTCAAAAAATGATTCCAATGCAATCGTTTTTTTTTTATTGGAATCGTTTGGAAAATGTGGTTTAGAATCTGATCATCGCTTCCAAATTTCAGGCACGCAAGTTTTGATTTCTGTAGCCGCCGCCGTACTTCCAGGCGCTTGTTGTGTTGCAGCCATGGAGCACAGTAAGTGGCGCTCTAGTGTGGCTTTATTTTACATTGAAATAGCCCGGTAAAACTATAAATGACGAATCAAAATAAAATGTCTCTTATCTCTCTCTTATCTGTGAAATAAGCATGTAACCCTTTCAAATCCACCCCTCAAAGAATTGGAATCGAGAATTGATAAGAACCAAAATCAAAAGGAAGAAATGGGATAGGAATCAGAATTGTTGAAATCAAAGTGATGCCCAACCCTACTCGGGATTAGGCCGCTAGCTAAACGTCCGCTAGCTGCTAGGCTATACAGTGTAAACGCTGAAAACGGCAGCACCATCCCGTCCATCTCAGCCGAGAACGGAGAAATGTCTGGCTGAGTGGAGTTCTAACCGAGCAGTCTAATGTGTGAAGAGGTCTGTGTTGTTATACTGTACAGCCTGGTGTCGTAAAGAAAGAACGTATTCACTTTTCATACCAAGGAGCACAATGCTGGAGATTGTGGCTGCCAACTAAATAGACAAGTTCTTTCAAGTCCAGACTGTTGGTGGTTAAACAGTCATAGATTACAGAGGCTGGATGACGTGCAGAAGATAGCGCACAGCACAAAGTTACATAACTAAGGTTACACTTGGTGATAAACAATGTTTATTTGGAACGCGAAGGCTTGGTGGTTATACCGGCTGATACACATTTATTCATGGGGACTCTCCACACTGCTATTAGCTGTATTAAATATTACAATGGTACCTTTTTTGGAGACAACGTTGGTCAAGAAGTAATGTTGAAGAGGAGGGATTTTCAAGTGACTACAATAAATTTATTATCACCCAGTGGGTGTCTGGCTCGACCCACAAAAAGGGGCACACATTAGACCTTGTGCTGTCCCATGGCTTGCGTGTTCATATCAATGAAATCTGTGACACTTTAATATAAGATAATTTCTGTTTTATTTTACGAGTACAGTCCCATGCTCTGTGGTCAAGTGTTCTCCTGCATGCCGCCTTCGTGTAATTAACTCTGAAACTCTGGCGCGGTTCTCTGCCGTTTTTAAAAGTTCTGTGCTTTATAATCTAGATAATGCTGATGCCCCCAGTGCTGGTGAGATTATTACTCTTTTTAATTCAACTTCCACAAGCATTTTAGACTCTGTTGCTCCCCTGAGGACGAAACACACAAAAGCACTTTCGGAACCTTGGCTAAGTGATTATACCCGTGCTCTCAGACGAGCATGTTGGCAAGCTGAGAGAAGGTGGAAAAAGCACAAACTCAAAGTGTCATATGAAATTCTACAGCACAGTCTGTCCAATTATCAGAGAGCTGTAAAATCTGCAAAAACTGAGTTAATTTCTAACCTGGTTTCTCATAACTGCCACAGGCCTCAGGTTCTTTTCAACATTTTTAGCACTCTTATAAAGCCCTGTGACTCTGCCCCTATCATTCCCACATCTGACCTCTGTGATTCCGATCTTAAATTCTTTGTTGAAAAAAATTCTGTCCTTCGATCTTCTGTGACCACATCCTTTGAACCATTACCTCTCTGTTCCTTCAATGTGCCTTGCGGTCCTGGACAAGTTTAAGCCTATTTCAATCACCTCCCTATCTGAGGTGGTCCACCATCTGCGGCCCACAAATTGTCCCTCAGACAGCATTCCCTCTCGTCTACTCAAGGAAGTCTTTGACACTGTAGGACCATGTGCCCTGTCTTGTCTCTGATAATGTTCCAGCTGTTTTTAAACATGCTGTTGTGCAGCCCTTGTTAAAAAAGGAAAATCTCAACTCCTCTGTTCTGTCTAACTTCAGGCCCATCTCAAAACTGCCATTCCTCTCTAAAGTCCTAGAGAAAATAGTTTTGATCCAGCTGCAAACATTTTTAGTTACTCATAATGTTTATGAGTAACTGTTTATGGGGCTGTGTCATGGCGGACACTGCACATGCAGCTCAGGTCTTCAGTTGGTCTCGAGTAAAACCAGAGATTTATAAGACAGTGGACGGTAAAATCATTGTGGAAGATGAGTTACTTAATTTCCTTGCTGTTAAAATTAAGACATTGAGCCAGGACGAGATCGTCCTCCTGGCTACAAACACTTTTGACTCCGAGTGGATAGAGTCTTCCAAGAAAGTGTTGTTTGAACTATGCTCTACTACAGTGGTTCCCAACCTTTTTTCCTTGGCGCCCCCCCTACTCATGTCTAAGAAAAGCTGAGCCCCCCCCCCAAAACCGAAGTTGAGGTAACTCTCGAGATAGAGCCTCTCTTTCTTTTTTGATACAGAGGAGTTATCAGCACTGTTTCTCCGGCATGTTTCATTCATAAGATTGTGATGCCGTGGCGGCAGGAAAATTGAGGATACAAGAAAATATATAGTTTTCATACAGACTTTTGTATACATTAGATATTCTAGTGTATTATAATTTGTTTAACATGTGCAAAACATTTTTTTTTTACCTCAACCTCAAACCAGATAAAGACTCGCGCCCCCCTTGTGATCTTTGCCGCCCCCCCTGGGGGTGCCCGGACCCCAGGTTGGGAACCACTGCTCTACTACACAGAGGAACGTCTCACATAAAGGGACACAGAAAGATGTCAACAACATAAAGAGCTGCCTGAAAGTATTGAATGAGTGTGGGGAGAATATCCCCAGGTTTGTCTCTCACTATTTGAATGAACTGCCGCCGGTGACATTTACTAACATGGATGTCTCGACCCTACTTGGGAAAATGGAACAGTTGTCTGTTGAGGTCTGCACCCTGAAATGTGCGATGCAACTACAGACTGATGTTGGCGAAGATTTTCGTGCCATTACGATGGAAATGAATTGCCGTGTGGGTGTGTTGGAGTGTTCTATTAACCTGGCCAGAGGCGATGGTATTTTATGGGGCTGGGGAGTCTACAACTGACCTTGGCATGGGAATAGTCAGGGGTAGGATATCAGGGGGTGTGGCGGTCCTATGGAATAAAAAGCTAGACTCTACAATAAATGTGGTTAGGCTTGATGTAGATTGGTGTATAGCCCTGCGTTTTGTCTGTAATAACAAGGAGTTGTATATCTTAAATGTGTATACACCATATGAATGCTGTCAGAATGAGGATGAATATTTAAATAGGCTTGCCTTTATTAGTTCCTTTATTCAAAACAGTAATACCTCTTGCGTTTATGTCATTGGAGATATGAATGCGGATTTTTCAGATAGGAAGTCATTGTTTGCCAAACATATAAATCAATTCTGTGAAGATAATAATTTAATATTGTCAAGCAGAGAATTGTTGCCTACAGACAGTTATACTTACATTAGCGAGGCCTGGCACACTACATCATGGCTGGACCACTGTATCAGTACAGCTGATGCACATGCCTCAGTGGGATGTATGAGCATTTTGTATGGGATAACAACGTCAGATCATTTACCTCTTGCTATGGTGATAAATGCTGAACACATACCTGTGCTGTCCAGATGTGAAAACGGTGTCTATACAAAAGCATTAGACTGGTCAACACTCAAAGAGGAAGACTTTTCTGCCTACTATGCACATACAGACAAGTCATTAGGTAATATCCAACTACCTCTAGATGCGATCTTTTGTAAGGATATTAACTGCGAGGATGAGCATAGGAGAGATATATGCTCCATGTATTCTGACATAGTTCATTCTCTGTATGAAGGCAGTAAGCCCTATTATAAATATAAAAAAAATAATAACCATAACAACAAGCCTGGCTGGAAGGAGTATGTGTCTGGATATCATACGGAGGCACGGGAAGCCACTAAATCATGGGCTATTGCTGGTAGGCCTTGACAGGGTCCTGTGTTTGAGTATAAGAAGCTCACTAATGCAAGATATAAGTATGCCATTCGCTTTATACGCAAAAATGAGCAGGCCATGAGGGCTGATTCCATGGCAAAGAAACTCATAGGTAGCAATGTTAATGATTTCTGGAAAGAGGTGAGAGCTCTTAATAACTGCAAGACATCTTTACCATGCACTGTTGAAGGCATCTCCGGACCAGAGGAAATTGCTGAGTTATGGCGACAGCACTATAGTACCTTATTCAACTGTATTCATACTGATTTGTATAAAGTAGAACACATTGAGAGCAATACTTCGCTGGAATCAATGGTGATTATGTCACATGAGGTACACCAAGCCATACATAAGCTTTCTAATAACAAAGCTAGTGGATTGGATGGTATTTCTGCTGAGCATCTTAAAAATGCCAGTATAAGAATAGCTCCCTTGCTCGCCATTTGCTTTACTGTTTTTATGATACATGGTGTATTGCCAGACTTAATGTTGGCTGTTCTTTTAGTTCCAGTTATTAAGGACAAAGCTGGGAAGATCGGCAGTTTAGATAACTATAGGCCTATAGCTTTAGCGAGCATATTATCAAAGGTAGTAGAAAAAAATTCTGTTGGACAGATTAAATGAATTTATTAACACCACCAACAACCAGTTTGGGTTTAAAGCTAAACATGGCACTGACTTGTGTATATATGCCCTAAGGGAAATTGTGAACAAATATAGAGATAAAAACTCATCAGTTCTTATGTGTTTTATTGATGCTTCTAAAGCATTTGACCGCATAAATCATGACAAATTATTTAACAAATTAAGGCAAAGAGGGGTGCCCAAGTATATTGTGAGAATTTTAGCTTACTGGTATGCTCACCAGACTATGCAAGTGAAGTGGGGCAATAGTGTGTCAGCTTTTTTTGGGGTTGGTAATGGAGTCAGAAAAGGGGGTATTTTGTCACCGGCTCTTTTTAATCTTTATATGGATGATCTGTCCAGGCAGTTGAGAGCCTGTAATACTGGGGGCATGATTGGTAATTCAGTAGTGAACCATATTATGTATGCTGACGACCTTGTGATTTTTAGCCCAAGTAGTGCTGGATTACATCAGCTTCTTACAATCTGTTCGGTATATGGTGTGGAACATGATATTAAATATAACGCCAAAAAGAGTGTTGTCATGATCAGTAGAACTAAAGATGATAAAGGTTTGAATTTCCCTGATTTTAAATTGGCTAATAATAAGCTTAGTGTCTGTGAAAGGGTGAAATACCTTGGTCATTTTATCACGGATAAAATGACAGATGATGAAGATATTTACAGGCAATGTTGCATGATGTATGCACAAGCCAATAGTCTCTTACGTAAATTTAGGGCATGTACGGCTGGTGTAAAGATATCTCTGTTCAAAGCATATTGCACACCGTTGTATACTGCGCACTTGTGGTCAAACTATACAGTGGGGGAAATAAGTATTTGACCCCTTGCTGATTTTTCAGGTTTGCCCACTTACAAAGAATGCAAAAATCTACAATTGTAATCATATGTACATTCTAACAGTGAAAGACAGAATCCCAAAGAAAATTCCAGAAAATCACATCCTATGAATTTATTAAAATTGATAACCATCTGATGAGGAAAAACAAGTATTTGACCCCCTGGACAAACAGCATGTTAATATTTTGTAGAAAAGCCATTATTGGCCAGCACAGATGTCAAACGGTTTTTATAGTTGGTGACAAGGTTTGTGCACATTTGGGCAGGGATGTTGGCCCACTCCTCCCTGCAGACAGCCTCCAAATCATTCAGGTTCCGAGGTTGTCGCCTGGCAACTCGAATTTTAAGCTCCCTCCAAAGATTTTCAATCGGATTCAGGTCTGGAGACTGGCTAGGCCACTCCAGAACCTTGATGTGCTTCTTCTTCAGCCACTCTTTTGTTGCTTTGGCGGTGTGCTTAGGGTCGTTGTCGTGCTGAAACACCCATCCTCGACCCATCTTCAGCTCTCTCACTGAGGGAAGGAGATGTCGGTCCAGAATTCCACAATACATGGCCCCGTCCATCCTCCCCTCAATACGATGGAGTTGTCCCGTCCCCTTGGCTGAAAAGCACCCCCAAAGCATGATGTTGCCACCACCATGCTTGACGGTGGGGATGGTGTTCTTTGGGTTGTACTCTGTGTTCTTTGCCCTCCAAACACGACGAGTTGAGGCTAAAAAGTTCTATTTTGGTCTCATCTGACCACATCACCTTCTTCCAGGCCTCTTCTGAGTCATCCAGGTGGTGAATGGCGAACTTCATGCGGGCCTGTACATGTTTCTTCTTGAGCAGGGGGACCTTGCGTGCGCTGCAGGATTTCAATCCATGACGGCGTAGTGTGTTACCAACCGTTTCTTTTGTAACTGTGGTCCCAGCTGCCTTCAGTTGATTCATCAGTTCCCCCCTTGTGGTTTTGGGATGATTCCTCACCGTTCGCATGATCAGGGACACCCCACGAGGCAAGATCTTGTGTGGAGCCCCAGACCGAGGGAGGTTGGCGGTGGTGTGGTGCTTCTTCCATTTCCTGATAACTGCACCGACAGTTGATCTTTTCTATCCAAGTTGCTTTCCGATTCTCTTGTAGCCCATCCCAGCCTTGTGCAGATCAACAATCTTGTCCCTGATGTCCGTAGAAAGCTCTTTGGTCTTGCCCATGGTGGTGATGTTGGATGCTGGTTGTTTGGGTGTTGACAGGTGTCTTTTATACAGGTAACGAGGTGAGGCAGGTGTATTTGATGTAGATTATTGGTTCGGATTGGGGCTGTGTCTTAAAGAAAGACTAACTGGCTTGTAGGAGCCAGAATACTTGCTGTTTGTCCAGGGGGTCAAATACTTGTTTTTCCTCATCAGATGGTTATCAATTTTAATAAATTCATATGATGTGATTTTCTGGAATTTTCTTTGGGATTCTGTCTTTCCCTGTTAGAATGTACATATGATTACATTTGTAGATTTTTGCATTCTTTGTAAGTGGGCAAACCTGCAAAATCAGCAAGGGGTCAAATACTTATTTCCCCCACTGTAAAAAGGCAAGTCTTTTCAAATTGAAAGTAGCATATAATGACGCAATGAGAATATTACTCACAAAACCAAGATGGTGTAGTGCAAGTGAGATGTTTGTGGTTGCAAGAGTGAATACCTTTCATGCTGTTTTAAGAAACCTAATGTTTAAATTCATGTGACGGCTTGATGGGTCACAAAATGAAATAATAATGGGCTTAACTGACATACGTCTAAGCACTACACGCTACCAATCCCGTATGTGGAAACATTGGTATAATTGTCTCCTGGTAGAACAATAATTTTTTTTTAAATTTGTTTGTTTTTATATTTATTAAATGTGTAGGTAGGTGTGTATGCATGTGCGTTTATTGATATGTATTTATGTATTGTTGTGGGTGATTTGGACCTTGAGTCTGTAATAAAAGTTTTGATGATGATGATATGAAAAGATCCAGTCTGGTTTTAAAACCTGTCATAGCACTGAAACCGCCCTTTTAAGAGTTTTTAATGACCTAATCTTAACTGTTGATTCAGGAGTCCCCACCAATCCTGGTACTCTTAGACCTCACAGCTGCCTTCGACACTGTTGACCACTCAATCTTCTTGTCAGCTTGTAACAGTGTGTAGGGATTAAAGCTACTGTACTCAGGTGGTTCCAATCATACCTCACAGACAGGAGCTTATCTGTCCACCTTGGCGATTACTCTTCTGAGACGGCCCCACTGACATGCGGTGTCCCTCAAGGCTCTTTCTTAGGCCCTATCCTATTCTCATTATATATGCTGCCCTTGGTGTCCACATCTGAAAAACATGAGGTCTCTTTCCACTGTTTTGCAGATGATGTGCAAATGCATATGCCTTTTAAATCTAAAAACGAAGGGCTCATTGCAGCCGTGCTTGATTATCTAAATGACATTAAAAGATGGATGAGCCTAAACTTCCTCAACCTCAACAAGAGACAAAAGACAAAACTGAGCTTATAGTGTTTGGTTATCATAATCTGGTTGATGTCAGCACCCTAGGCCCACTAGCTCCTAATATTTGCTCCACTGTAAAGACTCTTGGTGTCTATTTCGACAACGACTTTAAATTTGAGAAGCAGATTTCCTCTGTTGTCAGGTCTAGCTTCTTTCAGCTGAGAAATATAGCCAAGGTAAAAGGCCTATCTACGTCCTAATGACTTAGAGAGGTTGATCAATGGCCTCATAACTTCACGACTTGACGGGTTTAGACCAGTCATCTATTCACCACCTGCAGCTAGTCCAGAACGCTGCTGAAAAAAGAAGTGGGACCACATTACACGTGTGTTCCCTCCACTGGCTACCTGTTCGCTACAGGATCGATTTTAAAATCTAACTGTTAACTTTTAAATCTATCCAAGGATTGGTGGCGGCTTATCTGACCGAGCTCCTTCATGCTTACACTCCAGCAAGAGCGTTGAGATCAGCCAATCTGCTCCTTCTGGATGTGCCAATAACCAGGCTCATAACCAGAGGTGATCGAGCCTTTGCTGTAGCCGGCCATAACTTCTGGAACAGTTAACCATTTCATATTAAAAAGGCCCCTACTCTCGAACACTTCAAATCACTGTTAAAAACACATTTTTTATTTGGCCTTTACTTCCAGTTAAGGAAAGATATTACTACCTTTATTTGTTTATTATTTTTCTTTGTGATATAATCTGTATTCTTGTTGTTTTCACCTTGTAAAGGAATTTGGTCAACCCGGTTGTTTTTAAATGTGCTATATAAATAAATTGACATTGACATTAATAAATACAGTCATTTAAATATAATTTATACAGCCTCTTCATCCATGATTATTCCAGCTAAAGTGTTCCTCCTATTATGTCTTAAATGTGTTGGTATCATGATTATTGGTTCAGCACAGCCCGCTAATGTTCTCCATTTTGCATTAGCAAAGAGAACAATACTAACCTGCGTAATTGGACATGCACTAACCTGCGTAACAGGACATGCAGTGGGTTTGACAGGGTATTTAAGAAACATGTAAGGTATGTTGTGCTTTTGCAGAACTATTTTTTTTTCCCACGTTGTAACAGGAGTTTAAATTTTTAATTAAAGAGTGACAGCCCTACAGTATTTAATTACCTGGTTGAGGTCTTTGGTATTGTTTTTAACTGATAATGGATATGTGCCACCCTTGCCAAAAAAGAAGAAAACATTTATGCAATTCTACCTATTAATATTACGACTGCAACGTGTACAGTAGGATTTATTTGTGGCCTCTGAAATCTCCCACACAAATTTGCATTAATACAGCAGATAGAGAAATTTTGTTTTTGTTCTACGCACTCCCAACAGCTTTCAAATTGAGCTAATAATCTTCAATGTGGACCGTGGGAGCCAGAGGGAGCCGAGCTCCCATAGAGTGAGGACTGGCTCCCATGAAAGCACCAAAGTCAAAAATCTGAGGGGGGTCTCTCATATCTGAAGGTGTCTGCCATATGTGGCATTGTAATTTAATTTAAGCAGTGGGGAGACTGGAAGAGCCCATATACATGACTGTTTGTTAAGGATGGAAGCTTGGGGTGTGTCTAAGGTCTAATTGAACGGAGGAATTATGGTATTCTTCGGTAGCCTGAGAAACTTTAACCGTTGTTCATGTGAAATCTCAAAGACAGCCTGATGCTTTGTTTATAGACTATTTGTGGCTGGCTGTTTGCTGTTCTATCTTTTCCTGTCGATAAAGTATAATAGGGTAAATCCTGTAGTGCATACACTTGTAGCTGTTATCTTTGTGAGTCACTGAGTTGCAAGCGCACGCCCTATAGCTCTGTCGTACATATCTAATAACTAAAACTAGCTTATAATTAAAAGGCTAAAGCTAAGTAGCACTAAGCTAATCAACCACATGGTGGTTTTGCTAGCTGCATAGAATCTGTGTAGACTATGTTTTGGTGGTAGAAGTTTGCTCTTGTGTATTTTTATCATTTCTTTTGCATCAGGTTGTGTGTATATTTTAACATTTAAAGACACAACATCTGCATTTTCGGTATTTTCAGTTTTACAGCTTCACCCACGTGTCAATAAACAGCTTAAACTTTACATAACCTTTGTGTTCACTCAGAAGACTGTTCGCTATCTGCATTCATTACGAATGAGATTCTCAATACAAATCATTGTCACCTTGTACTGTGGAATTATTCATAACTGACTTATTTTGGTTGTTTATCTGTTAGAAATTAAGAAAGCACTTATTCACTTTTCATACCAAGGAGCACAATGTTGGAGATTGTGGCTGCCAACTAAATAGACAAGTTCTTTCAAGTCCAGACTGTGGGTTGTTAATTACAGAGGATGGAAGATGTGCAGAGGATAGCGCACAGCACAAAGTTACATAACCAATGTTACACTTGGTGATAAACAGTGTTTCTTTGGAACGCCTATTGAGGCTTGGTGGTTGTACCAGCTGATACACATTTAACTGCTTTTAGGTGTATTACATATTACAATGGTACCCTTTGGGAGGCCGCCTTGGTCCAGATGAAAGGTTAAAGACAGAAAGACTGGCTTTGTTGATTGGGGATTTCCAAGTGACTGTAATCCATTTATTAACAAATACAGACCCTGGGTTATATCACTTCAATGTTAAAACACATTGAAATGTAATGAAACGGGAACTTAGATGTAAAAAAACTTTCAACCAAATATTGCCCACTTTTAACTTTGACGTCTTGACTTGCAAATTACCAAATTTTACTGGATAGATTTGCGTTCCTGTTCCCTGCTCTTTTTCCGAAAAAAAAAAAAAAAAAAGAAAAACACAAGGCTGGATCACCACCCAAAAACTGGAGCCCTTAGGGGAATGCAAAGACTCCAGGTTTACTGTGTGGAAGTAATTTGTGTTAATTGAATTAATTGCAGATCTGTTTTTTAATACTTTATGCACCACTAAATAACAAAGAGGTATGATAGAGGCCTTAAGGCAACACCTGCATTCTGACATAATCCTGAGGCCCCATTTTGTAGAGGAGTCCTAAGTAAAACTGTAGTTTTAAGGCCTTCAGCTAATGTTTTTTTAAACAAAATTGTGCTTAACCAAGTTACCACAAATACATTACTGATCACTAACTAATACGTACATACTAAACAGCCACTAGCACAAAAGTGTGACAGCATCCCCAATGAGTTCCTCGAAAGGTTGTGAAACAAGTTGGTATGAGATGATTCGTGTTTTGGTGAAAATGTGACCGGTGGAACTGATTATATACTGTTATGCTACACAATGATTATGAAAATTATATTTATGTCATCCATACAACATGCAGTCATGTGATAACGCCATCAGTACAGTAAAATGCCTGTTGATACATCAGCTTTCTTTATCTGTGCCAGTGTATTTTCCCCCGGAAACCACTTTGAAGCTGAGGCATTCAAGCAGAGGCATCGCCATCATCATTTGTTTTCGTACCATTCGGTTACAGTTACAAATGTGGTGATGACATGAACCATCCTCATGTGAACACAACAGCCTTTGACCTCTCTGATGAAAGCAAGCATAAACGAATCAAAACGGTGATGAGATTCTACGACTTTTGTTCCAAATATAGTGTGCCATGTCTTTATTTAACTTTAACTTCTGCCATGTTCACATTGTTGCTATTCCTGATGTGCTTTATTTGTATATGTACTGTATAATCCTAAAGGCTCAGTTATGGAAAATATCTTTTTTTTTTTTGGTCATCAGAGACAAATAATGAAAATAACAGATACTGCTTTATTTTCCCAAATTTGTTTGGGTCGCAGTCCTCGGAGCTTATGTGAAGACAAGGGAAGAGAGATATTGCGTCAACTATTTCTGTTGGAAGTCTTTCAAATTTGTGAGTGATTACTATCCCAACAGGAACATAGTAGGAAGCTGTGGGCTCACAGCCAAAGGCAGTACATCTGTCAACCCTGTCAGCTCGCTCTGCCACTTGTTCCTCATGTGCAGCAGTACATGAGGAAAATACTCTTCTGGGTCATGCTGCATTTCACTTGAAGCAGGCCTGATACCCGCCAGGAGTTTCAGTCATTACCGCACAAACACCACTGGAAGAAACAATGTATTTTAAGATTAAACTATGGTTCCAAATAGGTTGTCAAGACAGATACATACAATAACTAAGCATACTTCCCTTCATATATCATCACAATGTGTTATTATCAACAGTAACCAAATGATCTGAAACTCTTATGAAATTACTCTGGTCAGTCTGGAGGCGACTAACCAATAGAAGGAGAGGAGAAATAGGGAGAGATAACCAGTGGTGGAATGTAACTAAGTACATTTACTCAAGTACTGTACTTTAGTACAAATTGGAGGTACTTCACTTGAGTCTTTTCTTTTCTTGGCCCATTCTACTTCTACTCCATTACATTTCAGAGAGAAATATTGGACTTTTTACTCCACTACATTAATCTAACAGCTTTAGTTACTACCTAATAATATAATGTCCTACATGTCCAGCTGAAATTATTAGCCGATTAAACACTTAGTTGATTGACAGAACTGTTTGGATCGTTTCCAGTTTAAAAAATGTGAGGAGGGGGGGCAGCGTGGTCCGTGTACTTGGCGGCCAACGGATTTTCGTTTTGAAAGGAAAAAAACAAAAACGAAAAACGGCCAGTTTCCCAATTACCATTAGTAAATAGGAAAACAAAAAACGGAAAACAACCCATTATTCGTTTTTTGTTTTGATATTAAAAAACGGAAAACGAAAAACTATCTCGTTATCCGATTTTCTTTGATGTGTTTGTAGATGGAACTCGGAAATTAAATTGTGTGTATAAATCTTATTCCTCATTCATTTTTTTCGTGACCCGGAAGCGATTGTAGGTAGTAAGCGGCTGCATACCCGGAAATCATTTGGACATCAATGAGACCCATGAGACCATGGACAGTTAGAATGATACGGACGTAAAAATGTTTTTAGACGAATATGCTAGTTGCGTATATAGCAGCTGCGTTGGGTTCACAGTTTGGAACGATACGGGGCTTTTCTGAGAGGAGTGTGTGGAGGTGGTGTGCTCAGCAGGGACTTGTGGCAAAACACAAGTTGACTTTTATTATGAAGTGGTCACAGGAGATTAGCGCTGACTGCTCTCATTCATCAAAAATGAGTCTACACAACAAGACAACCATCATAGTCTAATAATAATAATGAAGCAAAAACATTTTCAAAATTTCTCATTTTCACATAAAGGGTCTAACGTTGTTTTGCGCCATTGCTTTGGCAAATATCTGTCAAACAAACTAAAATCAAAACCATGATATGGCTTTCCCTTACCACGTACACGGACACGTACGCACGTACACGGACCCAGCGTCCTGTCACTCTTCTTTCAGTGTTTTCTTTCTGTTATGGTGTGGAGTGGAGGGGGCAAGGAGAGCGTGATTTACAAAAATGTCAGTTTTCTGGACCCCACAGCCCATTGCTTTGAAGCCTTGCATCACCACACAGCCAGCGTACGGTACCGTCTTTCATGAGTTCACCTGGAACTCCCAGACAGCAAGCATGTTTAGTTACGTGTTTCTCTCTGCCGTTAAGTGGCTGGTTAAAGTTAACTGAAGTTATAGAGGTCCGTTAAAACAAGCGCTATCAGAGCATTAGGTTGTGATATACAACTGCAGAGAGAAATAGACTCACTTGCGGTTTGGGAGTTCCAGGTGAAGTCGTGAAAGCCGCTGTTGAAGTGCAGTAAAACCAGAAGCTTTACCGCACTTCTTCAAGCAGTACAGGGAGATGAGGGGCTGGTAGTCTAGAACATTTTTAACGCTTTTAACGTTAGGCGTTAGGTCCAGAACGGGACCAAGAGTGTCAAATAGTGGCCCGTCTAAATATGACACCAAAGTGACAGACATGAGTAGAGAGCACCAAATAGGGACGCCATTAGTCCCAACACAGAGAGCGTCAAAAAGTGATGCCAAGAGTCCCGACCAAGACCTTCTTAAGTATGAAGCTAAAGGAGACATTTTCCGTCGATACAAAAGCCAAAGGCACCTGACCAAGCTTTGCTGGACTTTGCTACTTTTGGACGGAACCATGCTAGCTATTTCCCCCCTGTTGCCAGTCTTTATGTGAAGCTAACTGGCTGCTAAATGTAGCTTAATATTTAAATTGAATTGATCTTCTCATCTAACTAACTGCAAGACAACAAATAATAGGCTATATATTTCCGAAAAGGTCAAACTATTCCTTTAAGGATTATTTTAAGTTGCTATCTTGGGGCTTGTTTTTATCCTTAAAACATCTGTGTCTGGGACGGAAGAGGCTCCTCATTTCCCAGCAGCACATGTACATTTAAAGCATTTACTTTAGCTGTATGATTCTGGGGAACCATCCCAGTTTTACTGTGAGCAGTGATCTAAGACGGGCTACACACATTCCCTGGGTTACAACAGTAAATTAAGTGATACTCATAAAGTTCAGGTTAATTTCTCCAAATTAGGCACAAACATTCACTTGGACTTACACCAGCCGGCCTGCATGGATCTTCCTATGTGTGTAAACGCTGCTTACCTTACATTGACTTCTGCACAGTCCTCATGTAACTCTTTATACAATAAACAGGCCAGCTTCTAACCACTTAATATTTTATTGTTTTTACACAGCATTGACCACACCTGCCCTACAGACAGAAATAGACAATATCAAAACATATAACTTAAAGTCTCTCTACCAGAGACTTTCAGCATTGTTATCACAACCTAGACCTCCTATGCTCTCATCATAGCAAAAATAGAACGCACATTCATTCTCCTGACAGGCAGAACAAGGTTTTGACCCTCTTACCTACATCGCATCACATTGATTTAAAGTTTGCTTACAGGGAATTAAGTGGCTTTTGTGTTTTTTGGCATCAGAGTTCTTCATTCTTGATTCCATCAGATAATAGTAATATTTACACTGTAAGATTTATTATTGTATTTTTGCAGATACTCACTGTCAACTCTATTGCCAGTAAATTACTGCAATTACAGTATAACTCAGGGGTGGGCAATACATTTCCCCAAGGGGCCACATGAGGAACAGGGACTGTTGTGGAGGGCCGGACCAATAGACTAAACTCACTTCTGCTCAATATTAATTTCATGTCAGGCGGCACATAAAAAAGAATGTGCTGCCTGGAAAGCGGCACGTTCTCAAACGTCTCTTTTTTCCTCTGGGCATATTAGCGCAGCAGAGTCCACCAACAGACATGTAAAAAGTACTAGAGACCCAGACTTGAGTAAAAGTACAAGTGCTCTATCAAAAAAGTGACTTGAGTAGAAGTTGAGGTGCTCTTTACACCACACCTAAGTGGAAGTACTAAAGTATTCAACATTTTAGGTACTTAAGTATTGCAAGTAGTTTATTTTAAAATGTACTACTCAAGTACTGAAAGTAAAATTATAAGTATTGTGTTATGTAGTTATTATAGAAAGCAGTCAAAAGTTGGAATATTATATTGTTTATATTATTTCCAATGTTTAGCCTAAAAAGACACTCACAATTCCTTTGGCTGTAGCAGCAGTACAAGGACAGGAATGTCCAACACTGCAGCATGTCCTGAACCGCGGGTAGCTAGTTAGCTAGCTCTTACGGATAGCTCAAGCTGGTGTGCCATTTGTGTATTATATTTGTAACTTACCTTGATATGTTTCTTCAAATTTGACGGTGAATTATTTCGCAATCTTTCGGGAGACAGAGTAGGCACTTAAGTCTATTGTCTTTCACTCAATGAACACATGGACTCTAAAATATGGGGTATACTCGACACAGCCAACCTCTCGAGCGCCAGTGTGACGTCATGGGAGCGCCATAACTGTTTATAGTCGCGCGTGGTTCTCGCGACACTAGTTGCAGTCTTCTCCTGAACAGAGGCGGCACTAATGAGGAAAGGCTACCGACTTTGCTCTTTCTACGGACTAGAAGAAGAAGAAAAAGGTAACCAACGGCAGAACTGGCAGCAGCATTGACGTCAATGCTTCGATTTGATTCGATATCCTACTTTGTCAGATCAAGCCTTTAATTCACCATAAAAGAACTCATCTTAACCCAGTAACTTTACAAGAGAGACTTGCGGAGTCCTGGCATCCGGTTACCCTCGAGCTCGTTCATGCTTTCTGTTTCCGCTTGTAGGATTCTCGTAGGGTACAGATTTGATCATTGGCAAATTATCAAAGATCTTTTATCAATATTAATAAAGTTATGAATATGGTTATTAATAACTGTATCAAATCGACAAACGATCAAAACGGGGCACCACCCTGCAAGTCAGGGACCAATAATCAACTGTGGAACTCTCATTTCTGTGGTAATCCTTTAAAAAGGAAATAAAGGAAGGGGTGAATCCAAGCACGGACCTGATCGACCAGCAATTATTACAACAAGTACACAAATAATCACAAGCAACTGCTAATTAAGTATAATAAGATTTATTAACGTCACAATTATCAGTAGCTAATCAATAATCCTTCAATAATAAACTTATATACCCTTTTACAATATCACAACCAAAAACAAAGCAAAAACAAAGCAGCATGGGCGGACACGTCCGTGTGTGTTTGTGAGTGTGTGTGTGTGTGTGTGTGTGTGTGTGTGTGTGTGTGTGTGTATGAGTGAGAGAGAGTGAGTGAAAAGGGAGGGGCGGTGTTGAAGTGTAGTTCTAACACGAAAACAAACTCCCAAAATGGCTACTCCTGTGAGCTGCACAAAACTATTTAGCCTCAAGAGGGCGATAGTGGTGCTGGGTGCAACGAGGAGGGGTTGAACAGGTAAAGGGGGTTGCCAGGCAACCCCACGTGGTTAAACTAGCAGCGTTAGCTCGAGCCACGTGGGCTAGCTTGTGTCCGTGTGTGTGTTAGTAAAAGGAACAGAATAAAGGAGGAAAACAAAAGAAACACTCTGATCTTAGTTATCTATAACGGCCAGCTCAGTGGCTAACAGCTGATTTCCGCGATTGTCTCGCAGACAGTAACTAAACTCCGTCAAAGGAGTGGTTAAGCAGGTAGCGCTTACGGTTTTAAACCAGCTACTTAACACAACCAAAATCAAACAGTATAGGGATCAATATACATTCACAGAACAGATTAATAATCACATATGGACCAGTACATGATTAAATCAGATCACCTTAATGGCAACAAGTGGTAGCTAACCCTTTGCTCATTAATAAACACACTACTTGCCCAGACGTAAGCCTTTTTACGGTGTGTTCAGTCCGTTTGTTTCTGTCCATAGATTTCCACAGAAATGAAACAGAACAAATCCCTTGGCGCCCGTCAGCAGCCACGGAGAAACTTCCCTCCAAAAAGCAGCAAGGGGCAAGTTTAGTCGACTTTGAGAAGAAAAACGTTGTTTCTTTCTCACTGCAGATATGAAAACACTGGTGCGTTTTCAAGGATCCACCGAAATAAAATCCACTTTCTCCAGAAAATGGAAGTTCAGCACAAGCGCTTGCGCGCCTCCTTTCAGCAACGGGAGTTGCAAGTGAAGACGAGGGAGTTTCCTAGGATCAGGTTATTTATAGGTTAAGACTGCATGCTGTGTTTATGGTCCCGCTGAACCAATAGGAAGACTCAAAACTCTTGAAAGGGTGAAGACTACAATCTTGTAGTTCTTTGACTTCCTGCCAGTTGTGAGGCGTTTCCCTTCTGGCTGGCACTTTCGCATAGAGGTGTGAATTACCCCGGCTTTGGGGTTTACATGCAGGCCAAGATTCCTTTGTCTTGGCCACATGTTCCTTTGTCTCTGAGCCCATGTGTCTCCTGTATCCAGAGGTCAGTTTAATCTGAGGCCTTTTGGTTAAAATCTGATTTAACCAGCTTCTTGGTCCCCAACAGTCCCCCTTTTTGCTCTTTTGGTTTTTGTCTTTGGAGCAAACAAAGGACCATACAGTTCATGGGAGAAAAGGTTTAACTGATATCAACATAGTCCATGCCTTCCTGGGAATGAGAGACAGTTCACAAGTTCATAATGTTCATATGTTGGCTGAGGCTAGAGTGTCTGGGCAGACAGTAGGCTAAGGTAGCATCTGGGCAGATTACTTCTAACTGTAGCTACACAAAAATGTTTAAACAAAACAAAATCCTTCAAATAATAGGTAAAATGAATTATCCCTTGTACAATCATTGTAGCTGTTTCAATATGACATTAACCCAAAATATAGTGAAACAAAAACAACAACAAAAATGAAGGAAGATAGGAAAGGAAAGTGAAGTAGTTAGGGGTTAACAGGTTCACTCCAGAAAATAATTGGGGTTCACCAGTGTATGTACATGTGACTATGTTTTACTGTCAAAACAAATACTCAATGCAGACTCTAGTCTGTATACATTCTGTCTTCTGATGCGTAGGTAAATAAAATTGAGTCCTATCTCTCATTCTTATGAGCTACATAAATTTGGAATTGCACTGTGGACTATACGTCAGATGTACCTGTGAAGATCGCACAATACGGTTAGTAGCAGATTTATGGGTCTACAACAAGGCTTGAGTTTGTTGACCGAAGAGATTCCTTCTCTACCGATGCTTCGCATTAAATCTCTTGCTACTAGCACCTGGTTGTGTTTTCTGTGACACCTGACAGTCTAAAGCATGCACTGGGTTCTTGAGGAACAGAATGGAACTAACAGTAAATGGTATCCTGAAATGAATTTTACTACCAAAGCTTTGAGTAGTTTGATTACTGTTTGAAAAGTTTAGGATGGAAGTGCACGTCAACAGAGTGAGGTGAGGCATGCAGCTATCCCTATGACTCAACTGGTTTGAGTCTTATCCTCTTGGGGGGAAAAGCCTCTCTTCCCCTTTCCAGGTGCAGAAGCTGCTCTTCTCCTGGGAGTGAGGATCGCATGTGGAGTTGGTCTGACTGAACGTGTGGTTCAGGAGTAGGACCGTGGATGTGCAGTTGGGTGCTGAAAGGCATTCAACCCACATGGTGAGGCTGCACGTGACGATGAGGAGGTACTGGATACCTCGCCCAGTTCTGGTAACTGGGCCAATCAAGTTTACCTGGAGGTGGGGCCATAAGTGTATGACCCCCTTTCCCTGGAGTACAGAGAAGGCGCCTGCTCCAGCCACCTTGAAGAGAGTCTGCAGGGACTCTGAAGAAAGGCAGTGGTTTTGCTGTGCAAAAGCTGGAGGCGGGTCAGGTGGGCGCAAGTGATGGTGCAAGTCTGGCCTGACGGCAAGATTCTTTGGCTAAAGTGATATGGGCACGTCTGTTGGCGTGGCACCATAAAAGGGTGCACCTTTAACCATACAGGTGTGGCATGGTGCATCGCTGTTGTTCAGCGAGCAAAGGAAAGACCTGTGAGGGTTGGAAAAGTCAGAGCCAGGCTGCGGCGGCTGTGTGCTCGCCGGCGGCAAAGAAAAGTCAGAGCCAGGGTCAGGCTCTGGAAGAATCATGGCCATTTGCTCATGAATGACGGTGACTTGTCCGTCTGGGGCTGGCAGACTGCCTGCAGGATCAAGTGGCCTCAGGGTGTCGACCTGGGCCTGACTGTGTCCCCGGTGGCTGTCAGCGAGTAGACCCGGCCTCAGGTGATTGTGACCGCTGCCCAAGTCTTCTGTGTCACTCACACAGATGAGACTAGGATGCACCAGAGTCATCCTCTGGGGTGTGATATCAACCAAAACAGGTTTTGTGATGGGCGGTTTATCAGGCAGCTGGGAATGTTACCACTGAATGCTACGCCTAGTACTGGTGTACTGAGGGGAAGCATTGTTTTAACGACTTCTGCAGAAGTGTTAGAATGTGTCTGACTTACTCTGGAGACAGTCCAGCAGGGTTAGGGTGCTCACACCCCCTTTTTCCCCTGCTGCGGTATCTGTACCGTGGGCGTTGCCCTTGTGGGCAGGGTCTCCCCAGGACGTCAGGGGAGGGGTTTGTGAGGCGCTAGGCGTCGTGGTTTCAGGGAGCACTCTGGGCTCCTTTAGGTTACCTCCCTGGTCTAGTTCTGCTGATGAAGAGTCAGTGTCAGGCCCCTTTGACAGTTCTGCTGGATACAGACCTTGTTTTGGGGATGGACGCGTGTTGACCGAGTCATTGGGAGCTCCCTTCCCCTTTCGTGGGGGTGGAGTCCAGGCAGAGTGTGGCTTTGAGCTACACACAGTATCCATTGCAGTGGGTGAAAGTTTTGATCCACTTTTACCGCACAATGTTTGGAGGTTTTCTTCCTCTTTAACGAGTGGAGAAGTTATGGTTTCTTCAGGAAGCAGGATGTTGCAATCAGAAATTAGCTGGGGTGTCTCCTTGCGGAGTGGAGCACCTGTTTCCAGCAAACGGCCCGATAGAGGCTCTTGATAACTCTCACCTATGACCAGCTCTGACACCTCCCTACTGGAGTTCACTAGGCTGCTAGCCGTGGTCTCTGCTAGGCTGCTAGCCGTGGTCTCTGAGTAGACCGAAGTGACTGGAGGCTCCGAGGGGAGCCAAGTAGGTTCATCCAGGTCGGCTGGACCGTTGGATGTGGTAGGAGGGTCAGGCTCAGGGTCAAAGGCAGCATCACATGATTCTTGGACGTGTGAAGGTGTCAGCATACTTACCCGTTCCGTTGGGTCACACCGGTCACTCTGTCGTAGTTGGAGAGTATCATGCAGCCAAGGCTTGATCAGATCATGTCTCTGGAGCTGGCGGGGGACGTTCAGAACATCAGGAGAATCATAGTCACTCAGTTGAGGACGGCTCCTCCCCTTTGGCAGTGGGGATGGAGTCTGATCAAAGCGGGATGGCAAGCTTTGTGGCTCGCGCCATTTGTCAGTGGACGGAACTCTGATTCTACCTGTGTTCCTCTGATGTTGCAAGACATTCCTCCCTTTTTGGCAGGGGAGTGGTGATCTCTCCTCCTGTCTAAGCCAGGCTGTTTTGCGCTGCTCAGCTTCATAGCTGTCTTGCAGCAGTGCGAGCTGTGCTTGGAGGACAGCGCGTTGCCGATGGGTTCGGCTCTGATAGATTAGCACCAATTGGCCAAGCAAGCCTTGTATGCTAGCTTTTAGCATCCAAGACGGCTGTGCCACGTAAGCTAATAGTTCCTGGAGTATTTCATCGCAGGTAGTTCGACAACCATCACGGTTATTCTCTTCAGAGTCTAGGATGAGACAAGCGACCACATTCTGCAGGACTGTGTCGGTCGGCTCGTTGGAAGCTTTCGCCTCCAGCCTCTGGTACTCAAAGCGACTCATTTTACCTCTAGTAAAGAGATTGCTACCAGGGCTCAATTCCTTTGTGGTGACTAAGGAAAATTAACTGTGAACAAGTTGATTAAAGGAGCAGGTGAAAGGCTTAACCTGTAGTTCCTTTAGTTTTAAGTGTTGACTGCTAATTAAGCTTATTACTACCATTTACCACCAACCCAATTCTATCAGGTGGTCACAGAAGTCGCATCACCTCAGGTGAGTAATAGCTGTTACTGTCAAAAATCTAAGTGTTAGTATTAATAACTTTAAGATCAAGTAGAGCGTGAAAATCTTGACTGCTAACTAAGCTAGTTACTACCATTTACCACCAACCCGATCGTGTCAGGTGGCCGTAGAGGCCCGGACACCTCAGTTGAGGAATAGCCGTTACTGTCAAGGGTTCAAGTAGAGCGTGAAAATGTTGTTGTCTACTAACCAATGTACACACTGAAAAATTCACAGACCACAACTGAATGTATGCTTGGCAGGTTGCAGAAAAATTTATTTTCAAAAATAAAAATGTAATATTTAATGTAAATATTCAGTAGGGCCAGGGGTGGTCTCCTTCCTCATCACCACGATCATTCGAAGTTGAAGGTGGTGTTTCTGGTTCTTCCATCTCGAAACAAACAAAGCTCAAATGTTCTCAATGCAGGCAGGATGCAGAGCGAAAGGCAGAACGGGAGCACGTGCTGCCTTCTTAGAAGATCACTTGATTCATTCAGTGATGAGCCAGCTTCATCAAACCTGGTGACAGAGCCATCTACCGCTCTGGCAGTGATAATATGGGTTTGGAATGATTCATGACATTTTTATAATTGTAACGATGCAGCACATAAAAAATGTATTGGAGTAAAAGTTTTAAACTCATCGAAAATATGTACTGAAGTAGGAGAAAAAAATAATACTCCAGTAGAGTACAGACACAGCCTTTTAGTACTTAAGTACAGTATTGAAGTAGTTCTACTTTGTTACTTTACATCTCTGTCCACCAAACACTCTTTAATAAACTCCCCCTCAGAAAATGGCTTACTGTTTTTGGCAATTTTGTGGGATATCATAAAGCTGGTCTTGACGCTTGGTAAAAAAGCCTTGTTGCTTTTTCAGCTAAACTAGCAAAGCTTCAGATGTCCGTGCCCGCTCTGCATCAGTCAAGTTGTATTTCTCTGCGTGTTTAGTATTGTAGTGGTGATTCAAATTATAATCCTTTAACACAGCAATCTAAGCAAACAAACTAAGCACACAGCTTTACCTTTGATTTCAGTAAATAGATACTTAGAAGTCTATGTTTGGTTAAATACTCGGCACTCTGTATCAACCTTTCTTTCTTTCCCATGAGCTGACATTTTTGAGGGATAACAGCTCGCTCACGTCCATGCTAACATCTCTCGTGAGCTCATTTCGCGGCTCCCCGACACAGGGGTCCAACACATAGCAGTTCTTCTTCTACTTCTTTTTAATTGCAATTTGCAACCAGAGAAGAAGAAGAAAAAAAAAAGCAACAACAAAAAAATAAAAACAATGCAGTTGAATTCCATGCATGATGTACGCTTATTTACGTTTGATTGCTAACTTCCCATTGACTTCACGCGGGCTGGATGTGGCCCGGGGGCCGTAAAATGCCCAGGTCTGCTCTACTGTAGTTGTGGTTTACAATATGTTACTGTAATTGTGTATTATTGTACCATACTGTAATTCTGTTTCAGAATATTACACTGCAATTGTGTTTAACCCTCTGAGATCTAAGGGCATTTTCACACATCTTGGTAAATGTACCTTTTTAGGGTATTTGCATATAACTGTGTTTCATATCAAAATGTTCAGAACAAACTCAACTTTCCGTATAGTGACGCCCACATTTTTTCTAGGTAATTTGCCGCTAAATCTGAAATGTTGATATTGGCTTTTTGAAATTCCTCAAATCTCTTTTGAAAACAAACCTTAACTTATGATGTATGTTGTACAAGTGATGTTGATGATATAAATAAGTTTACCAAAGTCTTAATTGTCTATGATTAAAATAGTAAATGTCTGAAATTAAATTTTTGTAATATCGCTTTTTGAGTAGAAGTTTTGTCAAGCATCGTTTGGACACTCCTGTGCTTTTTGTCCTCAGAGGGTTGATTTACCTTACCATACAATTACATTTCATAAAAGTGGTATTAGTCCAAATACAGTGAATAAAAGTTTTTTTATATTGTCAACAGATATATAGAAATTACTTTTACTATTCTCAATGGCGTAAATAACAATGTCACAAAATATAGTGGCCTTAAGAAATATAAATATTGGGCACTACAAAACCAAAACCATAGACAATAGAAAACACGACACAACACATATTGAAAATGTTAATATGAATGCATCAGTTAAAGTATTTATGAGGGCTGCAAAGTTTAGGAATTTCACACTTTAATGTGAACTTAAATAAGGAAATCAAATTCAGTGATTGGTCCTATGTCGTCATCCAAAATCCCGTTTGTGGCACACCAAATTGTTGTGAATCATCTCTAAGACACTTAAAGTATAGTCCTACACTTCACTTAAACTATGACTGATATGCTTGATAACTAACTTTTAAGCGCAGCTTTAAGCCAAGACTTTTTTTTTTTACTCTTAAAGTGCTCATATTATACTTTTTGGCTTGTTCCCTTTCCTTTATTGTGTTATATATCTTTTTTGTGCAGATTATAGGTTTACAAAGTGAAAAAGCCCAAAGTCCCCCCAAAGGGACTTACCATCTCCAACAGAAAACCCTGTTCACAAACTGCTCCAAACAGCTCTATTGTAGTCCAGCCTTTACTTCAGAGACAAACGTGCGTCACGCCCTCATACTCTCATACTGAGCACTTTAAGTCAATTCTTAGCAGTGTTCTTGCCAGTAATTCTCAGAAGCTTGATAAATACAGATTCAGGTTCTTGCTCTAATCTTAAAACCTACAGCATCATCCAGTGTTCATTGGTAGTAATGACAAATTTTTCATATTTCAGTGCCTAGAGAACTTTGAAATTGTAAATTTTTTCTATACTTTCGGTCTCTCACAGAAATTAATATTGTGCCACACGTGCATGATAACATAGGCTTCAACTTAAATGTGAGAGAAATATCAACAAGAAAATGGAATATCAACAAGTCTTCATTATCAACTGCAATATGTCATATACATAAATAGTCTTCAATTAGTCAAAACCTAGTCTATATCCTTGACGTTCCACTTCCGGGATTGCTCCGGTGCCACAGGAAATTCCGCCGAATGCATGTCTTTTTCGCTGATGTCCGTTTCCTTCCGCTTTCTTTTGTGTTGGAATTTTAAACTCCGGTGGAGTTCTGAGGACTATGGTTAACTGCTCCTCAGATCTCTGCCAGGTAAATCCAGACAGCTAGCTAGACTATCTGTCCAATCTGAGTTTTCTCTTGCACAACTATTTTACAGTGGCTCCGTGCGGAGCGTAGTGCCGCCCATGATGATTGTGATTGGTTTAAAGAAATGCCAGTAAAACCAGAGCACATTTCTCTCCCATCCCATATCTTGGTGTTCATATTTCTGAAGATCTGACTTGGACCAAACATGTTGATTCGCTGGTGAGAAAGCCACGCCAGCGTCTTTTTCACCTCAGACGCCTGAAGTACTTTAGGCTACCTCCGCAGTTACTTAAGAACTTTTACAGAGCCACCATTGAAAGTATTATTACTGGGAATATAACAGCTTGGTATGGAAACAGCAAGACCGTAAACAGCAAGACCGTAAAGCCCTATATAGTATTGAGATCAGCTGAACGTACCACCAGGAGTGCACTACCCAACCCAGAGGAAATATACATCAGGAGAGTAAAGTCCAGAGTAAAGAAAATCACCAGAGACCCCAGTCACCCCAACAACTGCCTCTTCTCTGCCCTACGCTCTGGGAAACGTTATTGCTGCCTGAGGGCCAACACAGAGAGAATGCGGAAACATTTTTATCCCCAAGCTATCCGGATACTGAATGAGGACAGTAACAGGAGCACAAGCATGTTGGAAACACCTCATGCACTTTAGACATTTCTTCTTCTTCTTCTCTTCTTTTTCTATTTATTTACTTATTATTTACACATTGCACAGCCATGCAGACATTGGACAAAGCATTTCACTACATATACTCTGTATAATTATATGTGACTAATAAAATTGAATTGAATGCTATGTGGACTAGCCAGACCCTCCTCTGCTCCACAGTGTGTGGATGGTCTGGCAAAGCGAGACTAGTCAAAACCAAATTTAACTCAATAGGCCTTTTTCACAGACGACATGCAGCAATTAGCTAATTAGCAGCAGGTGTGGAGCCGCAGACATGATTATATCAATCAATATATCAGTCAATCAATTTACACGCACTGCACCTGTTGCCAATCAGCCAATTAACTAAAGCTTCTTGGTTTTCTTTAGTCCCACAAAATAATTGTACTGTATATCCTTATGTTTCAGTTGATTTAGGGGGAGTTGCTGCTCTGCCTTTCTGTTTTTTTCAGGTCAGATTTTCAGATTTAATTTATAGAGTCAAATCATAACAGAATGTATCTCAGGACACTTAGAGATAAAGTACGTCTAGACCACACTATAATTTACAGACGCCCAACAATTCCCTCAAGATCATGCATTTGGTGAGACCGCAGCAAGGCAAAAACTTCCTTTTAACAGGCAGAAACCTCAGAAAGAACCTGGATTTAGCTGGGCGGGTCCGTGTACTTGGCGGCCAACGGATTTTCGTTTTGAAAGGAAAAAAACAAAAACGAATAACGGCCAGTTTCCCAATTACCATTAGTAAATAGGAAAACAAAAAACGGAAAACAACCCATTATTCGTTTTTTGTTTTGATATTAAAAAACGGAAAACGAAAAACTATCTCGTATACACGAACCTGGGCGGCCATCTGCCCATATTTTTTTGGGTGAGGTTCTTTGCACCCCTGGTACAATTAGCAGTGTATGCTATTTGTACCCTGGTGCAATTAGAAATGAATGCTATTTGTACCCCGCCGGTGCACACAGCAATGTGTTTTATTAATACCCCGTCTGGTACAAATATCCATGTATGCTATTTGCACCCCTGTGCATTTACAGTACCTTGGCATATATTTACACACAGTTATCCATACTACTCATGTATTACACCTTTTTGGAATATTATTGCTCTGCCATTTTTACCCTAACCATAACCAATCCCACTCCAAAAAAATTCGCGTTTGCGGACCCTGACTTGCGCAATTGCATGCAAATTATCCAATCCAAAATTACAAAATCAAATCACAGGGGAATCGAAGACAGAAAGCGCAACTGTAGTATCCATTTTCCGCTAGAAATTCAATTGTTATAGACTTTAGAGACAAAACTTTCCTAATATGCCTATATGTTTCTGCTGTCATGGAAGATGAACGTCCACCATGATTTTGGTGCACGCGAGCAACTTGTTTTTGTTGTTACGTCACAGGGTGTGAATAGCTCAGCAGTGTGGCCAAGGCTATTCGTACCGGGGGTGCAAATAGACACTCCGTATTTTTTTTTACCAAACACCGCAATTGTAGAACAAGCCATTTGGTTCACTGTTGCCAGAATTTTCTCCAAATACACGTTAAGAACTAAGACGGATGTTGTGTATTTAGACATATTTCATCAAAAAATATGAATGTTTAGAACATACAAATTGAAAGTGGAGTGGAATACACTGCAACAGTTTTTGAAGTTTCTGTGTATTAGTGTTCCGTGAAGGAGGAAAACAGCCATGTCCAAGCCTGCAGGTTGCAGGTTTTTTATACTGAAAAGATCCACTTTGGGTGGAGTATCACTTTATTATGATCTATGTGTTATACCTGTGATATAATTAGCCACACATTTGAGCTGTACAGTGCTAAACTATCATTACTATCGACAAGGAATGGGCTTTTTTCACAGCAGATAGCTCTGGAACTGGCTAAACTAAATGGTATGCAGTCATTGTTAATGCTATTATTTACACCTGTGTTTTTCTAACTGTGTCTACTGCAGTAGCTGTGGTTAGATTAATTGTCAGATTTAGTAGTAGTACTTGCCATGTCCAGCAGGTGGCACAATTGTATCAAAATTGGACAAATTGACACAAAGGGAAGGTTAACTGAGTTCATGTACGGTATACTCTTTTTGAGTAATATTAAGCAGCTCCAGTGAGATCCTCGGCAGATATTCTGGAAGCAAATGGTGGCATTTAACTTTCTCATTCTCTTTTTTTCAGATTCTATCATGCAGCTTTTTTTATCCAACTGAAGATATGCACATGAAAACAATGATGTTGGAGTGTAATCATGCCCGCTGTGAAAAAGAAGAACATCAGGTCAGACACCAGGCAAACTCCCAAAGTCAGGTATTGTTCTGTTCTTCTGTATTAGAGGTAAATCTAATTAGACAAAATTACAGACACCAATTTATTTTATTTCAAAACTCAAGCAAATCACAAGTGCCCGAATGATAACATTGATGAAAAACAATGGCTGTCAAACTATTGTAAGTTGTTTTTCATTTTGCTGGGGAAAAAATTCACCTGAAGAAGAAACAAACATCCAAACATCCTCAAACCATGATAAAGTAAAAAAATAAAAAGTTATCCTGACACAACACACACACATTGTACTGCATTGTACTGTTCACTGCCCTCCTTCATGCAGCTGACCCATAATCCTATTAGTCAGCACATTTCCTGTTTATATTCTTGTCTGGGTCTGAAGGTGCCCCACATTAGCCTGGGTGCTGAGTTCAGCAGCATTGCCAGGATGTTGCTTCATTTCCAAATGAGACTGTGTTTACTGGACCTGTCTCCTCATATTGAAATTGAAATCACACCAAATTATTTTTTGTTTTTATTAAAAGTGGCATATTTTTCAGTTTTCATAAAAATGTACATATCAGTTAAAGTATTTATTGAATCCATGTGACTAGGGCTGCAACTAACGATTATTTTCATAGTTGATGAGTCTTTCGATTATTTTCTCGATTGATCAATTTCATTTTTTGGTCAGTGTTTTTCAAAGCCCAAGATGACGTCCTCAAATGTTTGGTCCACAACTCAAAGATATTCAGTTTACTGTCACAGAGGAGTAAAGAAACTATAAAATATTCACATTTAAGAAGCTGGAATCAGAGATTTAGGTTTTTTCTTTAAAAGAAAATGACTCAAAGTGATCGATTGTCAAAATAGTTGTTGATTAATTTAATTGCTGACAACTAATCGGTTAATCTTTGCAGCCCTAAATGTGACGTTCAACTATTAATTGTGACATTGGGCGCTAATTGGCAGCAGTGTCTTTCTTTAAAATACAGTGATCATACAGAGTGAAAGTTTTCCAGCCTAAGTTTAGCTAAACTGGACTGGGATAGATCCTAGCGGTGTTGGTAAGTACATTGACTCAAGTACTGTACTTGATTTAAATCCAGCTATGTGTCATCCATGTGTGGGCAAATGAATGGTGTGTAACTTTCTTCCGTGGCCGCTGCACACGGAGTTCTCAGCTGAGCAGAGCAGCAAAGGTCTGAAAAGAAACTACGCGTATTGCATCATCCGGTGGATCTCAGCAAACACTGTTCGCCTACACACACTGCCCACACAAAGATGACACAGAGCTGGATTGAAATAGGCAAAGTATTTAATTTGGACATACTTTTACATTGTATGCGACTTTATACTTCTACTTCATTACATTTCATAGGGAAAAATTTACATTTTACTCTTGTATTTGGCACTTTTAGTTTCTGTGTACTTTTTACATTTAAAAACACATCCGATTCTCGAATCACATGACTCGTTTTAGATAGATAGATAGATAGATAGATAGATAGATAGATAGATACTTTATTCATCCCTAGGGAAATTTTAGGCATCCAGTAGCTTAGACAACCATAACAAAACAAACACACATACACACGTATATCTCACATACATTAAAAATCACTGACAGACATTTAAAGAGTTAACAATTTGTGAAGTGATCACAAAGAGAAAGGACTTCTGTTCTGAATCAAACCTCGTAACTTCCTCTAACAGCTGGAGGGAATTTAAATGGAATTTTATAGCAAGATATGTCACGTAACTGTGAAGATTGGGTCATCATCATCTTTCAGCAACTATTGGAGGAACTGCAGAGAAACAGCTTCCAAGTTTGCTATACTTTCTGGTCTTGTAACAAACTGAAGCAATGCTGGGATGAGATTTATATAGCTCTCAATTAAATTTTTCAAGAACCGTAGGTGGCTCTACTGTAAGTTATCCAAGTAATTTGTCTTTTTTAGATTCGCCTAGTGGCAGCCAATAAAGGTCCAGTGTGTAACGTGTTTAGTTGTTCATTATCAAAATCTGTATTGCCAGTTCACAAACTTGTCCTTTTTCATGAATATTTTACCACCACCATCAATTCCAAGTATTCCTTTTGGCTTGAAATTTTACATTTGCATTCACATGAACTGGGGTAGACGCTCCATGTTCATGTGCCATCTTGAAATATGCTGCTAATGGGTATCGTAGCTTCCCGTCCCCAGCAAGTTGGGAGGACCACACGTATTCAAAATCCAAATTTCAGGAACAGGAGTCTTCTTCTTTGCCCAGAAAAAGAAAAAGGATATTGAAAAGAGCAAGAGATCGGCTTTTTGAAGCTTGAAGGCTACTGTAGCTGTAATATGTACTTTGAACTGTGTGGTGCGAGAGAGTTGATAGCGATATATGATCTCAGTGCTAGATGGGAGAAATTCCCGCACATTGGTCCTTTAAAGTGATTGATTGTTCCGTGCTAATCGTCATTGAACCACCATATGATATGGGGTGGCACGATGTTTCAGTAGTTCCAGCTCAATTTTGCAGATAATACTTCAGGATTTTAATTCGTAATGGAGTATTATAGGACCATGGTATTTCTACTAAGAGATCCGAGTACTTCTTCCACCACTGGATTCTAGTGATTCTTTAGTTTAGCTGCTATGTGTTTTCTAGAGTTATACCACCTTCACATTGTAACAGCAGCAGAAAATGAACAGAATGACATCATGTTGCAACTTGGAAAGCAATTTGTTAAACTCATTGGATCACTCCCATCTCAATATTTAGAAGAAGCTGCAGTAAATGTTACTGCAATCTTTGAATAATGACATCGGTGGGTCAGCAAAGTTTGTGACACAGTTTGGTCTGACAGACCTTCATTTAGTCTATTTTATCTGCTTTTACACTTTTTTTCCTGAAGAGGGTGCACATTAATAAAAAGAAAATGCTTTTGCTTTGTGTGTGTGTGTTTCCGTCTACATTAGATGGCATTATGAATTGAACAGGAGGCACTGATCTCACCACAGTCAGACACACAGAGTAACTGTGAGCCCTCCTCCAGACACACACACACAAATGAGTGGGGTCACAGATGATGTGTACCTACAGTGTAGTTTAATCTGCTGGTACAGTACATGGTGTGGTTATCTGATACAGCAGGTTGAATGTGCTTCTGTCTATCCAGCTGCTGTGTCAGAGCACATCCAGCTGTGAAGTCACTGTACTACAACACAAACACTAGAAGACAGCAGTACTATATATATATATATATATATATATATACAGTATACTATACAGTAAGATGTGACTGATTGTATGTAAATAATGTATTTTACAGGTCCATCTTTTTCAAATATTTTCCTCGTAACTAGGTACTACTTAATTTAATAAGATGATTATCAGAGGAATATCCTAAAAGAACTGCTCCATTTGAGCACAATCATGATTCACATATTGTTGGAAACTTTATTCGCCATACTGTACTTGTGGAATTGCATTGCACATTTGCACGTTCAGCACACTTGACACTTACAATTAAACTGGAGGTGTACTGCTAATGCTGTCTCCAATTTCCTGTGATTAGTACGGAATTGTAGTTCTTTCCCGAAACCTTCCTATGAATTTTCAGTTAAATGCCAGTTCCTTTGGGGGATTTATATCATAAAAATTAAATTGAAAGTTATGTCAATCTCATCCCAGTATTGCTCAATTTACGGAAAGTATGAGCAAAATTGAAATCCGTTTCTCTGAAGTTCCTCCAGTAGTTGCTGGAAGATGATGATGACCCAATCAGTAAAAAGTAAAATATTTCCCTCTGAAATGTAGTGGAGTAGAAGTATAAAGAAGCATAAAATGGAATTGACAGCTGATGTTAAAACACCTGCACCCACACACGTTGTGTTTTCCAGAGGTGTGTAGCTGTTTTCTGGACAGACATGCAGAATACAATGTCAATAATTGACTGATATCCACAGTATAAGAAATAGCTTGAAGATCAAAAGCTAATTATATTTATTTATATTTGCAAGTCATGTGTCTCAAACTGCAAATTTTCAGTACATAGTGCGTTCACACTAGCGAAGTATGGCCATATGTTTAGTGTGGATCGCTGGACAGAATTCACCCTCAACAGTTGCCATCTCTGCTACAAAGCGGAAGCTACCGGATCACCAACGTATTTTCAAACTTGTAAAATCTGATGAGCGAGGAAGCTGCAGCGGTTGCAATTTAACACCGAACTATACAAATGTATTTTTTCAATTTCAAGTGGTTTCAAGTTTCGGAAAAGGTGGCGGTAAAGCTCGGCCCGGCTGCAATTTACCATTAATAATCATAAGAAAAGTAATTTCCGGTCAGTGCATAACAGCCACGCACAATGTGTCAAATTGTTCTACAGTACAAATGTACTATTAACGGAAATTTAAATAGTAAAAAAAAAATAGCAATAATTTTCAATTTCTTTTTCTAAATTATGGAGTTGTCATGGTCTCTGTGGGCAAAGTCTGTCATTTCTAGATTTCTATATCAATTTGCAAATTGCACAAATATGTCAGGAGACTTTTTTGTGCATTATATGGATAAATAGACAGCAGTTTTAGGTGAAATCAGGAATCTAAACTCTAAAATCTAAAAATACTCTGAAAAGTGTGGGCTTTTGAAAGTGAAACTGTGCTGGTGAGAGGTTGTCTGAGACGCACGTACAGTCTTTGCTACGATACTAATGCAGTGGTGGGAGAAGTATTCAGATCCTTTACTTAAGTAAACGTACTAATATCACACTGTAAAAAAATTATCTGTTACAAGTAAAAGTCCTGTATTGAAAAATGTTACTTGTGTAAAAGTATGTAAATATCATTAGGTAAATGTACTTAAAGTATTAAAAGTAAAAGTACTACTATTTTATAAACTACTAAAATGTGTTCTGTGTGCAAAAATCTTCATTTGTAAAGTAACTAGTAACTTAAGCGGTCAGATGAATGTAGTGGAGTAAAAAGTCCAATATTTCTCTCTGAAATGTAGCGGAGTAGAAGTAGAAAGTGGCATGAAAAGAAAAGACTCAAGTAAAGTACAAGTACCTCATTTGTACTTAAGTACAGTACTTGAGTAAATGTACTTAGTTACATTCTGCCACTGGCTGTGGCAGTTTCTACCTTTTGAAGCAGTGACTGCAGCATAAAGCATTAGAGCTTAATGTCAGATTTATATAATGACCTGCGTGGTATGTTGCACTAAATGCATCGTTTGGAGATCAGGGTTATGTTAGTGGGCCATGCATCCTGAGAGTTACAGTAAGAGGATGATCAGCAGCTAAGAGCAGATACTGTCATGATATGTTGTTCAGTTTTAGACCTGATGGATTAAGGAGCCGTTGGCTGCAAAGTCCAACCTGATGTCACCTCACAGGGGAGCGGCTGCTATTGGTTTGGTATTTTTGCTCCTGGTTTGGATGTCAAGGCCTGCTGAGATTCGTGATTGAGATGGTGAAGTAGAGAAATGCACACGCAGAGCAGGTCTGTAAAGGATCCTGGTTAAGACCCTTAGAGCTGCCCTACAGCTGAGAGAACAAAGGATCAGAAGGTTAAACTTTCCCCGGAAAGATCCACCTGCTGTCACGCTGAAAGAGTCTGTCACCAAATGAACGGCTTAACAAAGTCGCACACAGCACTGACGCTATGGCTAGCTTTAGCTTTGGTTTGTTTATACATGCTGAATGTAAATAAGAACATCTACTCAAGTACTGTACTTAAGTACACATTTTAGTTACTTGTACTTGAGTCTTTTCATGCCACTTTCTACTTCTACTCCACTACATTTCAGAGAGAAATATTGTACTTTGCGATTGTAATTGCAATTTGCAACAATGTCATTCAATTTGAATATGCATTTTGCAATTGACAATTCAGTATGCACACTGGCAATGTAATCCTCAATTCAGTTTAAATGTTTTTGACAAAAATGATTGAAATGAAGCTCAATCAATTGCATTTCATATTGCCATGTTTTTTTCTCTCTCTTTAGGACTGCCAGTGTATGATTAGTATTCAACTATGAATAGAGCCAGAGGCAGTTGTGTAATATAATTAAGTACATTTACTCAAATAGTCTACTTTAGTACAAATTTGAGGTACTTGTACTTTACTTGAGTCTTTTCTTTTCATACCACTTTCTACTTCTACTCCGCTACATTTCAGAAAGAAAACTTTTTCTTTTTACTCAGCCACATTAATTTGACGGCTTTAGTTACTAGTTACAAATTCAGATTTTTGCACACAAATCACATAGTAGTTTATAAAATACAATGTTTTATTATAAATTAAACTACCTAACAATATAATGGCCTACAAGTCCAGCTGAAATGATTAGAAGATTAAACTATTTGGATTGTTTCTAGTTTCTAAAATGTGAGGATTTTTCTACATTAAGCACTTTTACTTGTAATACTTTAAGTACATTTTCCTGATGAAACATATCACAATGATAAATGTGTCAGTCAAGTTTTTGTATTTTTAGCTCTCAGATCTGATATGAAAAGTTCTGGTAACTTCGGAGGCTAAAGATTAGTGTTGAAACTGTTTGATAAGCCCAAACATTGTGAATAAAAACCCTCCTCAAACCACAAATAACTGTATAACTCTACATGAAAGCCACAAAGATTGGAAGATTGGTTATTTTCTCAGGGAAACAGGGGTGATAAATGGCTGTGAGGCTGAACAGGGTCACACTGAGTGTAAGCTTAACGTTTAGATTTGCAGAAGTGACTTGTTGCAACATTGGGAACTTGGCTATGCAACTAGGGGACATTTAGTTCTGTTGCAAAAGACACACACCATCATCACCTACTTCAGCATCAAAGGAATCAGATGTTGTGTTACATGACTTTCAGGCAGTTTCAGATAAAGTACTTCCTTAAAAAAAATTGATGTATTGTAGTTCAGAACAATACAGGTCTTTTGTAATGAATCAGATTTATGTAGGGATTTGTTCCTCTGACGCAGGCAGCGACAAAAACCTGGAGGTCAAGTTGGGTAGGTGGTATTGTGGCGTCAAACATGAGAGTTTCCATTTGACAAATCGCAGTGTTCTGACAGTGAAGCGTTTCTGAAGATGGTTTGTGTACTCCTAAATAATCCTGCAGGGCAAAGTTCAAATTTAAAGGGATACGCCACCGTTTGTTGAAATAGGGCTTATCATGGTCTCCCCTAGCTGTAGATAGGTGGGCCAACGCATTTTTTGTGCATGGATCGTTTTAGTCCGGTGCAACACCGGCAGCGGCGCCGCTAGTTAGCTTAGCGTAGTGAATGGGATCCTGTGTTGCCGGTTAGCATGTTGTGAGTAAAAGTGAGCCAAAAAAAAAACCTAATTACTTGCACTGAGACAAAAAATGTGTTGGCCCACCTATCTACAGCCAGGGAAGACCGTGATGAGCCCTATTTCAACAAATGGTGGCGTATCCCTTTAAGATAATTTTTATTTTTTTGTTTTTAGTTTAAAATGATTCAAAAAATGCAGCTTAATCTCAGCGTGGAGACGCCGGTAGCATCATATCTCATCTCTGCAATTCACCTTCCTTCAGTCCGAATGTTTACCTGCAGCTCTTTCCTCATGCTGTTTGTTTAATAATGCAGCACTATTAAACTTTATATTTTTTGCAAGTTAGACAGAGTTTAAGTAATTATTATCTCCCCAAAGAAGGGTTGTTTTTCTCGTTTTTACCTCCGCCAAAACGGTTATGCTTTCGGTCCGGTGTTTTTGTTTGTTACCGCCACTAAGAAGGTTATGTTTTTGGTTCGGTTTGTCCATTTGTTTTTGGTGTTTGCTTGTCCGTCAACAGGATTACGGAAAAACTTCTGGCCCAATCTTCATGAAATTAGGTGGAAGGGTGTAGCACGGGCCACAGAAGAACCAACTAAATGTTTCGACTGGATCCAAAGCACCGGGGTTCATACAAATAATTTTTCACTTCCGTTAACATTGCCAGGTAGGGCGTTTGTGCTGCATTCATGTGGTGTCAGAATAATTTGAAGAATTGGTTCATGACTGGGAAAATTCCCCCTACATTAACATTGTGAGATAGGGCATGCCTTGGTGGAGGTCTGTGCTCTCCAAGCGCCTTTCTAGTTAAAATAGCTAGCTAAGAGTAATGCATAAGTATGAGTAAAAAATGCTTTTCCATTTCTTGTAGGCCTGTTCATTGTAGATGTTTCTTCCTCACTTGGACAAGCTACTAGGGAGCCCTGTGAACTAGAGCTTGAACAGGTTTTGCAATTGCTATTTCAAAATCCAATTACAGCAATTTTAAAATAAAGAAGTTGATTACAATCATTCAAAACTTCCCATGTGTCAGAGATCAAGTTTAAAGAACAAATATCCTCAGGGTCAACTGTCACTACTCTAAAGTGATATTATTGAGGCTCATTGAGATTTATTTGTAATGACATGTATTTGTTAGTGATATCAGCTCACCACTAATCCGCCTCACCCCAGGGTGCTTCTCACCTTCTGTATATACACGTTGGGTCAGAGGAAAGGTTTGGCAGCTCCGTTAACACAAAATGTTCAGTTCTGCTCTAATCCTGGTCAGGTATGGATGACTGCAATTTAAAGGAAACCCAAATTCAACTTGTGTGAAACTTTGAGGAAAAAGTGATGGAGAACTTTTCAATTGCAAACATTATCAAACATGCTTTAATATCGGGAATGAATTTTTGTTGTGTTGAGCCTGCATGTCATGTAATCCATGGGCTTGGCCTCCTCCTGCATTTTGCTACTGAAATACAACACACACACACACACACACACACACACACACACACACACACACACACACAGAGATATGAACACAATAGCTGGGGACCACTAAGAATCAATGAACTCTTGGTGCACTGAGGAAACGTCACCTCGTCCATCTGGGTCAGCAACAGAGGCAGATTCAGTTCATTCCAGTGTTTTTCCTCTCTCTCAGCAGACAGTGAGTCTGGTCAAAACACAAATTAGTGCCCACGTTTAGTCTAAGCTCGCTTTGACTCGCACGCTAGACAATCCAGTGATACTTTTTGGGGGAGGTGGTACTTTTCCAGTGTCTCTCCTGATATGATTTTGTGAAACGCACCAGTGACAAAGATGATATCCCTAAATTTGCTCTAGAGATGGCATCATTACACTTGCACACATGCATGCATATTATTTAGTAAAAGTAGGGATCAAGTGAAAGTTTGTTCTGAGTATGGCACGGAGGAGGTTAAGGCTGGCCATTATGGCAAAGGTCATCAATATTTTTTATATAAAAACCACAGTCAATATCAGCGGCAGTGGAATGTTTGCTATTTGGCCAATTGTACTTTTAACTATGCAAACATTCCCTGGGGCAGAAATTATCTTCGCTTGAGTTACACCTCTCTGCATGTGCGGATCAAAATCTGCATGAGCAGCAGGAGTCGCTCCGGCACCCGAATGCTCACTGAGTCCATGTACTGTAACAGCTGTTTCTGCTCTCATAAAGATGCTGGTGCTGGCTTGGTTGCCTCTGTGTGTGCATGGAACTGATCCTATTCATTTCATATTCTGTGTCATGTGTAATTTTATGTTCTGCATATATGATGGCCAAATATTTCTACCAGGACTAAACAGACAGACCATCTTCACCCAGAAAACGACCCTATAGTTTGATTGGGCAAGCATCTTATTGTTGTTGTTAGGCAGCTAGTGACTAAATGAGTAATTATTGCGGGAGAAAATGAGGAGGTAGGTTAAGGTGGTGGACGGTTCAAACAAACAAAGGAATTTAACACAGGAAACAGGGGTTCATGTCCCACATTAAACTTTTTAAGCTAACCAACTTTTACGGACCTTAGTCCCTGACGTACTCTGTGAAGAATTACGTTTTACGGGACTTACCCTAACCCTATCTCAGACTTTGTTTCCTAACCCTAACTAAGTATTAGTATTTTTGTTGCCTAAACTTAACTAGTTACTAGTTAAAGTTATCTATGTGAATAAAACTGCCACCGTGTGATAAGAGGAAAAAAACGCTCTGGGTTGTTTGCACTTCTTTAAACAAATAATTATCTTGGACGGGGCTAAGCTCCAGACCTAGCAACAGTGCCTTTGCAAAATAATCTCGGGAAGGAACTTTGGTGGAACATTTGCACCCCCACAAAAGAAAACACTACACCCGTTACCTGTTTACACAATACAGTAACGTAAGCTATTTGAATTAGCTGGATACATGGTTAAACACAATTTGCTCTTACCAGTGTATCACCGTGTGTACTTCGTCCATAGCAATCCGCGCCAGTCTGTCCCAAAACGTCCCAGTTAGAGAGTAAATGAAGAAAAACTGCTCCATAGACAATGAATTGGGAAAGATGTTATAGGTGACAGAAATGTTATAGTATGTATGTTATGAGTATAAAGCTCATTTGGGTATAAAAAAAAGACAAAACAAAACGTTCTGTGGATCCACAAAATCAGCCTCCCATTCGTTGGCTATGGTGCAGCCCCAGAATTGATACTTGATGACATCACTTACTTCTCTGGTTTTTGCTTTGAGAGAGAGTAGCTCATGTTGACACACATTGATTGAACTTTCTTAGGACATGGAAAGAACATATTGGAAAGTTTTGATTTAGGTATATTTTGGGACCTGTGCATGCACAGTCTTGAGTAGAGTTCAAAACTGACGATATGATGAATAATGAAAAATATGTACGGGAGCCTTACAGCTGTGGTAGGCAGTTTATTTTATTTTTATTTTTTGGGTAAAAAAATCCCAAAAAAATCTTTCTGCATGTTGTAATTCAAGTAGTCTGAGGGAAAACTAGACATCTCCCCTTGGCTCTGTTTTTAGGCTTTAGAAAGTCTAGCCCTTGACGGGAGACTGGCCAGTCACAGGTCATTTCAGAGAGAGAGAGAGAGAGAGAGAGAGAGAGAGCGTTCCTATTGGCTGTTCTGCGCATGCATATTCCCATGCAACAAAGGGGAAGGGAGACCTGCGGAAACAGGTCTCACTCTACTTCAAATTCTGGCGTTTTTTTTTGCTTTCTACCCAGTAGCTGCCCGGGGCAGGACTTTTTCATGACACATGGGGGGCGGAACAAGCACTTAAAAAAAGAAAAGAAAAAAAAAATCCCTCTGCACTGCAAAGCACAGAAGCTGTGTGAGAAGACGAAAGGCTGAAACAGACTCTGTTGAGAACAAAAAGTAGGCTAGATAGTAGAAGTTCACGAAAGCAATCCAAAAAAAAAGACGACACTGCTGCTCTGCCAAATGTCTTCAAAGGAATGTTGATAATAAAGAACATTGATTTAATATTGATTAAGGGATGGTGCACTCCCAGGCCGGCGGGCAGTTGTATCCGCGCTACCGGACACCCTATTTAGGATTCACAAGGAGGAGCAGCGTGTGTGTGTGTGTGTGTGTGTGTGTGTGTGTGTGTGTGTGTGTGTGTCAGTGTGAGCGCCCGTCCTACGAAAACAGAGAATTAGCTCCACACGTAGTTCATTATAGGCTACATCTTAAATATACTGTATTTGGAATATCCATTGAAATATTCACATTTGACATGAAAAAAGTTACTCTGAGACGTGTCCAGTATGGGACATCGCATAGCATTACTGTATGTGCTGGGGTACATTTTCACTATAATTTATATACAAGTGGACACCTGAGTATTATCCCCCATATTGATATAAATACACCCAAAACATGCTGTCATGTGATGTCATAATGCAGCAACAAAGTAATCTGTATTTTTCTAAAAACTACTAATCGATTAAAGGTTAGGGCTGGTGATAGTCTGTATTTTTTAATCATTAAATACCCAAACCACCCCCTGATAAATCTTCTTCCTCCAAAAACACATGAATGAGCAGCATCTAGTTAAAAACACATCAATGAGCAGCATGTTGTTAGGAAGTGATTAGCTAGTAGTAGAGATGGCCCGATACCATATTTTGCTTCCCGATACCAATTCCGATACCTGAACTTGCATATCGGTCGATAGCGAGTACCGATCCGTTACCAGTGGGTCATACATTTTATTATGTTTTAAAGGAACACGCCGACTTATTGGGAATTTAGCTTATTCACCGTAACCCCCAGAGTTAGATAAGTCGATACATACCCTTCTCATCTCAGTGCGTGCTGTAAGGCTGTCTGATGGCTCCAGCGGCAGCAGGCCAGCACAGAACATGCAGGTGACTGGTTCCAGTAATTCTACTGCTCCGAATAAGTGACAAAATAACGCCAACATGTTCCTATTTACATGTTGTGATTTGTAGAGTCACAGGGTGTACAAAAAACAACGTAACATGAGAACAAACCGGGAATTATATTCTCAGAAGGCGAAACACTGCTACTTCTGCTACTTGGACGGAGTGATTTGCTCTGCAGCAAGCCTGTCTGAGAATATAGTTCCCGGTTTGTTTAGGTTTAGAAGATGGCTTTGTCTCATGTTACGTTGTTTTTTGTACACGCTGTGACTCTAAAAATCACAACATGTAAATAGGAACATGTTGGCGTTATTTTGTCACTTTTGTCACAATTCGGAGCAGTAGGATTACTGGAACCATTCACCTGCGTGTTCTGTGCTGGCCTGATGCCGCTGGCGGCGTCAGACAGCCTTACAGCACACACTGAGATGAGAAGGGTATGTATCGACTTATCTAAATCTGGGGGTTACGGTGAATAAGCTAAATTCCCAATAAGTCGGCGTGTTCCTTTTACAACTGTATACTACTATCCCTGTATGGATGTGATATTATTTCTATCTTTGTTGTCGGTCTGGCTCAGGTTAAACTCTTTGTGAAACATGAACAAACAATGAACGCCGCAGAACTTTATTTTATTATGCAGTTTTGACGGTCAGTTATAACGGAAAAAGATCATAAATAAACTACTTTAATGTAGATTTTCTTTAGGGCTTTATTACGTGGTATCGGATCGGTGCATAAACTCCAGTACTTCCCGATACCAGCGTTTTAGGCAGTATTGGAGCCGATACTGGTATCGGTATCGGAACATCTCTAGCTAGTAGTACACAGGTCATATTGTACATACAACAGGTAGCTACAGTGCATGTAAATACGTAAGTCAAGGTGCATTCATTTACTACAAATTATTGTAAGACTGACTTGAAAAATTTAAAATCAATTCTTTAACCCCCAGGCCGCCAACACACATCCTATACGCATTTTGAAGATTGACGTTTTCAGTCGAAATAAATGGGCTTAGGAATGTTGGAAGGTGTTGAGAGACCGCTTTGGTCTTTTCATGTGTTATAATGAAATCTAAACCTACTGCAGCTGGATTATTTCTGCCTCCAGAGCATTTTTGTTTAGCCTTAACTTCACCCGTTGAATAGCAGTGTTTTAGTATTGCATATTTGCAATGGCCAACAAATTGTCAGTAGAGAAATAAATTCTTAAAGACAGAAGTGCAGAAGTCTCTACATTTTGGGAAGATTGCTTAAATGACTACGCCTAATGAGGTTTAAATCGACCAATTAGATTATTTCTGCCTTTGAGTAACGTGTGTGTACATTATTACCATGCATGTTGAAACCCTGCATGCTTTCTTTTCTCACTGTTCTGACTTTAGATTGCAGTAATTAGATGTATCAACATGTAGGTGTCCCTCCTCACCAGTGGTATTACCCCGCCTTGTTTTTTTTTTCCTCTGTCATGCTGAGACTACGTGAGCCTCCGCACATCACTCTCTCAATTATTCATGTAGAGGGGGAAAGAAAAAGAAAGGGTAGAAGGTGAAGGCGGACGTGACTTTTCTCACATGGAAGGAACGCCATTTTTATTATGCGGTCTATCCTTTCCACTTCTTCTGTTTTTGTCATGTCTTTTCTCCTCGTCACTTCTCTTTTCACCTTTTTTTTCTCTCCTACTGTCTTACCCTTCCTTTTCTTGCCTCACCATAAGTCTTTGTTTTCCTCTCTTTTTTTCTTCCTTTCCTTTCCTTCCCTATCTTCCTCCATGTCTCCTCTCCTCTCTGTCCTAATGTTGCCGTGTTTGCAGCCCGGGACTATCCTATTATTTAGCCATCTCTAACCCATTAACTTGGCGAGGGATTAGGAAGAGCCAGGACACCGATATAACAGGAAGTAAGCCACCTTGGCAACTTCTCTTATTGGCAACTTCTCTTCTTTGGAGATGTAGCTCTTTTTCGATCCAGTGACTAATCTGGTGTCTATTTGGGCCCAAAGGGAATTATGTTATTGACTGCCAGCTCGCCTGTTGGCACCTTTATCTGAT
Organism: Perca flavescens; assembly: GCF_004354835.1. Classification (NCBI taxonomy): domain Eukaryota; kingdom Metazoa; phylum Chordata; class Actinopteri; order Perciformes; family Percidae; genus Perca; species Perca flavescens. The sequence goes on along the minus strand of NC_041353.1, from coordinate 19,866,862 downwards.
TTATCTGCCTGTCCTCTGCAGTCCTTCTCACAAACAGGTTTAAGGCTTGATTAGCAACACACAGACAATGGGAAGTCACGCACACAGTGTGCATATAAATGTTGCAATGTGACTGAGTTCTTCTTTCCACTACAATTTGATGCTGAATGCATCAGCAGCAGCAGTCTCTGCAACTTTATGTCTTAAGTCAACAATGTGTTGGCATAAAGTTTAGGTTCACAAACCATCACCGACAATGGGGCAGTTACTCAGAAATGCTATTGCTCCCAGTTAAAAGTAATACATTTTCACCCCCCAATGCTCCCACTTTTCTTAAATTCGCTATTTTGAAGTTGAAATTCTTTGTGGCGGAGGCTTCCTGGGCTCCCTGCAGTGTGAAGCACATTCCATGTAACCACAGCATTCTGGTTTCAAAGCGTGCCAGGGACCTTTGTCACCTCTCACCCCGCTCTCCCTCAATATACTTCCTGCTGTTGATCTCCACTGTACACTATCCAATAAAGGCAGTAATCCCGACAGAAAAATACAATCATCCCATAGAAGTACAATCTTCAAATGTGTATCTCTGTACAGAAAAAAAAGCATCCCAGTTATCCTCCTTCTACACGACCCTGTGATATTATTATGTTCATTTGAGCGTTAGGTCTGCATCAGATGTTGTGCTCAGGTTTTTACAGTATATTTATGGTAGGTATATTTCAATCTTATTGCAGCTTTTCATTGACGTTGTATGCAACTGCACCCCCTCTTAAGTTCATCTGGCGTTCTGTCTGAACACACCATAAATTAAAGAGCTTTGAGCAATCAGATAGATTACCTGCAACAAAGAGATGAGTATCATCCACATACAGTACACGGATTATGGAACCATGAGAGAATAAATAGAATATGAGTAGTTTGTAGAGTTCAAAATCCTTGAGGGAGTGACACTTGTCATTTTTACAAAATAAAGTTCAGAATGGAAAAGGATTTATTGCCAAGTAATTAACACCCACAAGGAATTTGTCTTAGTGGTTGCCCCATACATTAACTTGTGGACCAATATGTTCAATATAACTGTTTAAAAATAAGAAAAGAAGGCTGTGTGATTTAGTGCAGGATGTGCAAAAATGTTGTGCAAAAGTTCAGTTTTGAAGAAGACATGAAAGTAGCCATTGAGACAATAAACTGATTGTATGAATGTTTATTGAGGTAATAAATCAAGTGAGAAGTAGGGTAATTTTCTCATAGACTTCTATAGAAACAGATTTTGGTTTTGCAATTACCCTGCTGGAAATTAGATAGAATGCAGGTTGATGGCACTTCCCCATTGGCTTCACTTTTCAGACCTGGAAGCTAGTCCATTATTTTTATAGAGTCTATGGATAGACCGAACCCTCTTACAAGAAAGTAGTGTTTCAAAAAGTTTGTGTCTGTGGTGGGAGCAATCAGCTACAATCTTTCCGCCTTTCCGCTCTTTTCCTGCCCGCTTCAGGGTCCTGGGTACGTACAAGTCCTGGAGAGACGACAGATTGCACCCAATCACCTTTTCAGCAGGGTGGATGATACGCTGCTGTCTTCCCTTGTTGTTGGGGCTGGCAGCAGTGTACCAGATGGCTATGGAGGATGTGAGGATGGACTCAATGATGGTAGAGTAGAAGTGCATCATCATGTACTTTGGCAGGTTGAATTTCTTAGTTATAATGAAAGCTAAAAAGTGAAGTACAGCAGCAGGGAAAGTTTTATTATTGAGAACATATGACAGAGAGTAGAGGATGTAAGATGTAAGAAAGGATGTGATAAGTTTTATTCTGACTGTTAATCATTTTTGTACATTTTCCGATTTATTCTGCTGTCATTTAGCACACTTAAATATAATGTTAAATAGGTTTTAAGTTAAATAAACTATTTGTAAAGCTTTGAAAAAGTGAGGCTCTCTGTGCAATCCATAATCTACCAATGCAATGCAATGCAAAACGTTAGGATGACTCTCTACAGTAAGAAAGTTTATTTTGACAATGATGGAACTATGCAGAGGATCATGTAAAAGGGCTTGTATTTCAGCAGCAGTGTAATCAGGGATAACGCATGGTCTATTTAATCTACTCTGCTCCATTCAAGGCCAGCTGAGTGACTTACCCTCTCCATTCAACGCAAAATCTCCCCATCAATGGCCTCTGCACAAAGAGAGAGGGATGAGTTTTCACTCCACCACACAAATAATGGAGGTAATGCATTCTTTACAAAGCAGAAATAACAAACGCAAGGTCAACTTGAGCACGTTCGCATACCGTTTCGTAGTAACATACTGCTTTAAATTCATATACAGTACGTAATAAACTTTTACAAATCAGGGACTGTAGAGCGAGCCATGGGGGGGTGAGGTTTTTTGGATTTTCCCTGTAGTATTTCTTTTGGTTTGATTGTGTTCCTTTGACAATCAGACAGAGGCAAACAAAAAAGTCCAATGGCTTTCATTTTCAGCTATGATGGCCCCTTCATGTAAGAAAACAAAACGGAATGCAAAAAAAAAATATATGTACTTATAAGACATATATTATAAGACATTTTTGAGAATACAAATGTGAAAAAGCTATCCTTCAACCACGACTGTCTTGTCAATTTACAGATTAAAATCACATTCATAAAGAATGTAGTGTTATTTAGCCTGTTTAAAAGCAAAGATCAGCATGGTCTCTAGAGACAACTTGCAGGTCTTGTTTCCATTACTTTGAACTAGTAAACTTCCACTCACAAGCCTGGCAGGAATGTGTTACGTTGCTGTCTCGCTACAGTGAGACAGGTGTGTTGGACAAAGACATGGTGAGTGTGTCACAGTCATAAAGATATAAATGTTTATTCAGTGACAGTGATGTAATGCAGGTAAAAAGGTATGTGGGTCAGATGTTCCCAGCCTTTTTTGTCAGTCAAAAAATGGATATTGTTACAATCCTTTCACAGTTTGGTCGCATTTTCATTCATATCAACCACTCAGAGTAGCAGATTCAATTTGAAGTTTCAACCATTATCCATAACTTGTAGCCATTATGACAATTTATTTATTGATTTTAGCTATTCTAAATATGTGTGTACATACTCAGTTTGTGAAGGGTACAAGTAGATTACTTTGAGCCAATAAGGAGGAGCTAAGAAGGTAGACGAGGACGAGCTACTGAGTCATGATAAGGTGCGACAAAGATAGTGTGAGACATGATGCTCGGTCACATGGTGACGGTAAATCACTGTGAAATAGTGTCTGTAGATGTTTACAAGTGCCCATGTTGAAGAAGAGGCGTGAATTTTTTTGTTAGACTCGACCCTATTGACCAACTGGGTCAATCTCCATTACTCTTTGTATACGTTTAACCAGAGTGATTGGGAACGTGCATAATCATTCATCAGCACAGAATTAAGCAGCTATTTGTGGAGCTTCTGGCTTAGTGCTGCCGGTTAACACCAAGCTCATGTAATATGCCTGACACAGCAACTCCTCTCTCCCACAGAGATTTTACACACACACACACACACCAGTACCAACGCCAAACCACATCCAGTCTATTTTAGGCTGAGCACAACATATAGTTAGACAGCTGAGCCACCAGTGATTACATTTATAACATGCTTTTTATTAAGTTGATAGAGATAGATAAATAAAAAAGTAAAAGTTAATAAAACACAGCAAACATTCTGCATATTGACAATAAGATACTTCAGATATGCATAGGTAAAATGGCTCAATTTGAAAAGACAACAATATGCAAAGTTAGAATGCAAAGTAGATTTTAGAGTTTCAGTGATGTCGTGACGGCCGTGGTAAACCTGTTAGGAGTCACATACACCTGTGTGTGTGTGTGTGTGTGTGTGTGTGTGTGTGTGTGTGTGTGTGTGTGTGTGTGTGTGTGTGTGTGTGTGTGTGTGTGTGTGTGTGGCAGTGGTGTACCTGACAGCAGTCACATAGCCAATCTGGCCACAGGATGACCAGTCTGCGCCAAGACAATCAGTCTACCCCTCATTCAGACTTGTGGAAATACCGCATTCAGCTGGCAAATGCATATTATCTGTGTGACTGAGTAAGTGAGTGCAAAGAAGAGAGGAGAGGAAATGGCATGCCACTTTATGCCGTACAGCATCTAGAATGGCACATATTCTGCTCATTTGAGAAGCAATTGTGTCAATGATCAGTTACCATCAAGATTAGCCTTGTTCTGTATACACGTACATTTCCAAATGGTTTGCATAGGCAAGGCAAGGCAGCTTTATTTATCTAGCACATTTCAGCAACAGCTAAAATAGAATATGACGGGTATGAAAAGAAACATGAATAAAAGTGAGAAGAATGTAAGAAATGAGCAATTACTTAAAAGGCATGCATCATAAAGAATAGTCTTCAGCCTTGAATGAAAAGACCTGCAGTTTTCTGTGAGTTTGTTCCTGATATGTGTTGCATAAAAAGTGAACACTGCTACTCCCTGTTTAGTTCTGACTCTGGAGACAGAAAGCAGACCTGTCCCGGACCACCTTAGAGGTCTGGATGGTTCATAATGTAGCAGCAGTTCAGAAATGTATTTTGGCCCCAAACCGTTTAGTGCTTTGTAAACCAACAGTAGTACTTGAAGTCAATTCTCTGAGCGACAGGAAGGCAGTGTGAAGACCTCGGAACTAAAGTGATAGTATATATACTTTTTTAAATGTTGATAGTGCACTATTTTGGTAGTTAGGACAACAATTCAAAGTCACTGACTCGTAGCAGCAGTTGAGCAAAACATTCAGCCCTTTGGAAAAATAATTTGCAAAACAGGAAGCAGTAAAAGTACCACATCATTTTCATATGGAAAGTGGTGGAAACGTCACAAGCTCAGAGCACACAAACGGAATGAAGTTGTCTACATAGCTTAATCTAATTCTCAAGCTTTTTTAAATGTTGCCCACTAAAAACTGAAGTGATTCCTGAATGATCCTGTCACCTGACTGAGCACACACACACACACACTATTACATAACATGTCATTTAGCTGACGCTTTTATCCAAAGCGACTTACAGTTGCTACATATGTCAGAGGATGCACGCCTCTGGAGCAACTATGGGTTAAGTGTCTTGCTCAGGGACACATTGGTTGATGTATTACAGTGGGAATTGTACCCAGATTTCCCACACCAAAGGCATGTGTCATATCCACTGCGCCATCACCATCACTATTAGCACAGAGACATCCCATGCACTTAGTCATGCACCAACAGCTGGTAGATTCTGGTGTTTCAAATTAATATTCATCATGTATTCAATCCAGCATATGCAAGACGACCGGTAACACAGCATCAGCACTGCTGTGTTGGTTTAGCAGTCATGTGGAACTGTAATGTCCGATAACAGTTTCAGACTGGAGCGTATCTATGTCCCCAGGGTTCAATGTTACCAGGGCCTTATGTTCCCCAGCTCATTATCCTCCTAATATGACACATTAGAGACACATTTCAAGTGTTGTTTGTTCTCAGCAATGCTTATTTCCCTAGCTCAAATACGATACGATACAACTTTATTGTCAGTTCAGCTCAAAAGAAGAAATGAAAAGAAAAATACTCACAGAGCTAGACAGAAATTACACATATAGTACTCGTCAAAAAGACGAAGAAGAAAGCAACTTTTCTGGGGAAACCCTGCAGTTTATAATCTACTGATGTTCCTTGAAATCTACACCCTCAAATTTGTAGACAATTTGTTTGCCGATTTTAGACATTGATATCTCCACAGTGACTGAATGGATTTTCATTATTCAAACTGCATTTGAAACGTCCATCTTCCTTCGTTCTTTTGCAGTTTGAACTGTGAAGATTGCCCTCGGCAAGGACCCTGGGAACAGATGGATGACCCCTTCCAGCCTGCACTTGTTGTTTGTAAAAAGGTAGGGTTCAGTGATAAATGGCCAACAGTTTGTATGTCATATTGCACAAAATGCTCAACCGTCTGCTAACGTATGTCAAAGTAAGAGTCTATAGGCATACCAAGGGCTTTGTAAGGTATTTAAGCACAGCGGGGCTTTTAGCTAAATGCTAACATCAGCGCGCTTATGTTCACAATGACAATCCTAACATGTTGATGTTAAGCAGTAATGTTTACCATATTTGGTGTGTTAGCATGCTAACATTTTCTGAACACAAAGTGCAGCTGAGGCTAATAGGATTGTTGTTGGTTCAAAAATGTATTGGGCAGAATTAATTTGATTAGCCAGATTAAAAGTTAAGCAATCACCAAAGTTGTAGTCTATTTTGAAGACATTTAATTTCTGGGATTGTTCAGGTGCCGGATGTCTGTCACTTTCTGCTTTCTTTGTGTTGGCATTTTAAACTCTGGTTATGGTTAACTGCTCCTCAGATCGCTGCAGGGTAAATCCAGACAGCTAGCTAGACTATCTGTCCAATCTGAGTTTTCTGTTGCACGACTAAAACTACTTTTGAACACGTTCCACCAAAAAAAAATTCCTTCCCGAGGCCGTTGGCGCTTAGCGCCCCCCAGACAATTGTGATTGGTTAACAGAAATGCCAATAAACCAGATCACGTTTTTCTCCCATCCCAGAATGCTGTGTGGACTAGCCAGACCTTCCTCCGCAATGCTGTGGAGGAAGCTCTGGCAAGACGATCCTCAAACCACAAGTGCCAACTTTACGGTGGTGCTATAGGTAACGCAGGAGATCACAAAAGTAAAAGTAATAGCATGGCTAAAAAATATCCACTTCAGATTTTACAAGTGGGCCATATAAGCTTACAGCCAAACCATGTGTCACTACTTTGTAATTTGATGAAAATATAGAGGTTTGTAATGTTAATAATACCCACTATGTTTTTTTAACCTGTTGGAACCTTTTGTATCATTACAGAAACACATTTTATTCCAAAATAAAAAAAAATGTGAAGTTATCAGTCAATATTTTCACTAAGCTCTCTGCCCATAAAAGTACTTTTATCAGTACTCTTATCTGCCACAGAACTTGAATTTACCACCACTATACTTAGCAATAGTATTATTTTGTGCTCAATCTTGTATCAACTCTGCTGCAATTTCACAGCAACATCCTGCATGCTCCCCCAGTCGTGATTAGCCTGATTAGCAGCATGCGTCTCAGTGTGACTCATGAATCTTGTGAATGGGTGAGATAGTGAAGGCAGGAGTGCCAGGACACGCTGTGTATACTGCAGATTAGCACCACAGAAGGAAACGCAAAGCCTAGATGTTGGACTTGGGCCAATGAACATAAACAAACACTGTATGTTTTCCAGGAGTTAATTTATTGGTCCAGCAGATGCAAAAATCAACTGTACAACATACTGTCCTCTCATGCATAGTCCTCAGATTAAAACAAGGTGTCTCTCACTCCAAGCATCCAAAACTACATACAAAATAAATAAGGACTATAATAAAACAGTTTTTACAAAAAACAAATTTCAAGTATGTCAAGCAAACTTGTTAACATAGGTTTTACTGAGAGAGGTAAGCAGCAGCTTCTTTCCGTGCTTTCCATTAGTACAAAAATACTTCTACGCACACATGTTCATCAAAAGTCTCCCGTGAAAGTCATTTCCTAAGAATCTCCAGTTTTTCTGTATATACATTAACATTTACAAAGATATTATTAACAGCACGCATTGTTATAACAAAATATAGGTGCTTCCATTTGTGCGTAGCAGACAAAGACAGCAAAAGGAAATCAAGGTAATTCAACTTGAAAATTAAGAACTCTGTTAAATGATCAGCGTGCACCGTAGCGTTGAAACTAAACACAACAAAAAATAAATATTTCAAACTGTGAAAAGTAAAATATTGACGTGATATGTGGAGTTATTAGGTGAAATGTGGTGCACCTTCTCGAGCAATCAATTCCAGAGAAATGGCAAGAGAAGCGGCGTAAGGCTTGCAAAACAAGCACTACAGGCACTCTACGGCAAAAAAAAACCTTCAATACAGTGACATGAGAAATACATAGTGACACAAAATAAAAACAAAAGTACAAATGTACCCCCACTGTGCAAAATAATCGCTTATTTTATAGTGTCAGCATACAAAGGAGTCAATTACGTCATGACGCTCTTCTTTTGCACACATTTTTAGAAAAGCGTGCATGATAACGCCAATATAGGTGGTTACTTGTGTCTTTGGCTGACAAATAACTCATCAATTTAACTCTTCCTTCTTTTTCAAGTCATTGCCTTCAGTGAGCCTTTGTCAGCGATCCACTTTCCGGCCTCTTATGCCACATCGGTGCAGTTTTATTGGCAGGGCTGCAGGACATCCCGGTGGCTAGATGAGTTTCTCCTCAGGTTCTGTAAACACACAAAAATGCCACAAAAAACGTTAAGACTTTAGATGCCTTCTGTATTATTGGGGCAACTATTAACTATGCAACAAATTGCAACAACACAAAAGACAGTGCTGTTGCATAAATATCCTCTGGCCAAATGATATTCTCTCATGTAGTTTAATCCCTAAACCACAAGTTACATCACCTGTGTTTTCTAAGGCCCTAATTTCCTCTATGATATTTTTAGAGGGCGTGAACACAACCATTAAGTTAATGAGTGTGTGTGTGTGTGTGAGCAGGTTGCTGTAGGTAAGTGTGTGTGTGTGTGTGTGTGTGTGTGTGTGTGTGTGTGTGTGTGTGTGTGTGTGTGTGTGTGTGTGTGTGTGTGTGTGTGTGTGTGTGTGTGTGTGTATACCAAGTTAATCCTCAGGTGATTATAAAGGAAGCTGACAAGATCATCACACACCCAACAGCTTAATACGTCTTAACACTTTTCCACTGTGCCAGCAAAACTAGTGCAGTCATGCAGTCAAGTCAAGTTCATTGACACTGCATGGTCATTTAACTGCCTACTTGAGAACTATTTGGTAGTGGTTGGTAGAGACCCAACTTTGATCAAAGCTGATGTCATTCTCAAAAGAAAAATAGTCCAATTCATTTTATACTAACTAACCAGAATGAGGAACAAACTAGGACTTTCACTGCGGACCCAATTCAAATTTTGGTAACTATTTTGGAGGATATTTTGGTAGCAGTGCTGGAGCTGCTCCCCCCGCAACCCAACGCCGGATAAGCGGACGAAGATGGATGGATGGATGGATTTGGTAGCAGTCACCAGCTGCTCTTCTAAACTCTAAAATATCAGACCCTTTTAATTTAGCTTGTGAATAATTGTCAGCTTATTTGCAAGATAACTGGCTAACTAGCTAACCAGCATTGCTTTATTGTTAACACGTTTGATTAGCACAAAACAAAACGCTAAATAAGCCTGCTGGCTAGTTAGTTAATAGTTTGTTTACCTGCTCAAAAATTCACCTTGTTTAGGTGTAGTTTTTTAGTTATTATTTTTTGGAGTAGAACTAGATTGGCTCTTCTAAAACATATTAATTATCCATCACAAAAACTAACATGTCTGTCGGTTTATGAGTGTAAATGCTCTTTTAACTGATCCTTTTAATTTAGTTAGTGAATATTCTTGTTAGCACGTAAACTAGCTAACCATTATTGTTTGTTATTAACATGTTTGATGAGCACAAAACAAGTGCATATAGTGGAAGCTAGCTTTAGCATGTTACATTTGTTTCTTTGCTAAATGAGCCTGCTGGCCAGCTATTTGATAGTTTGGCTTTTCTTTAATTGTCTTAACTATTATATGTAATAATATATATGATATATAATTATATAACTAACTTTTTTGTTGTCAACTTGTTAGCACGCTTACTAGCTAACCATCCTTCTTATATTGTTAACATGTTTGATTATGTCAAAATAACTGCATCTAGTGGAAGCTAGCTTTAGCATGTTACATTTGTGTCTTTGCTAAATGAGCCTCCTGGCTAGTTAGTTAATAGTTTGATTACCTGCTCAAAAACGTATTAGTATTATTAGTATTAGTGTCAGATGTGGCTGCGCTGGCAGAACTACAGTATGAAGCAACTGCGTACTACGTTGTGTTTACCTTTGAAAGACAGAGTGAAACCACTTTCAGATATTGGAGGACGGTTCGTCTTTAAACAGGGCAAGACAAGCCAAAAATAAACCAAACACAGAGACAAGCACAGCATGAATCAGCGTATTGCAACAGCAGATTGTGGTGACGAACAACAATGACGCAGCAGGCAGGAATGTAAGCTGGGAAGTGAGGGTTCCCTAACCACAAATACAGCATGATCTGTTTTTAACTTTTCCACACTGACAGGAAACTTCTCAAATATCATTTCCTGTCAAGTCTGGAAATGTTGACTTACAGACTTACTGTAAGAGCATATCCTGGCACAAAATGCCAGTCTATGGAATATCTTGCATTTATCATATTAAATTCTCACTAGTATTAACTGACTATGTGTATCGATATTTCTTATTTTTTTAGATTCAGTGTGAAAATAGTTAGGGGGAAAAAAATGTCAGCAGTGAGTACAATTGTAAAAGATGACACAGCAACAGGAAAAGAGTGGATGGATGAGATAAAGAGAGCGAGACAGCCAGAGATGCCAGAACTAAACAAATACTTACAGGCAAACTTTGCCCAGCCAGTGCTGTGAGGAGCAGAGGAGGCGAAGGCCGCAGAGCAAAAGAGGACAGGAAACAAAAGTGAGTGAACATGCATGCAGTCTTTACAGAGGCAGTCAGAAAGGAAACAGATGAAGGAAATGTTGTTTTTTTAGCATCTCATGATGTCCTAAATGCAGTTCAGAGGGTTTTCCATCTTGATAAGAGAATTCTCGGCAGAAACACAAACCTCTTGCCACATTTAACATAAAAAATGGTCCAATTAGTCAGTTTCTTGTGACTTGAGTCTAAATAATTTGGTTCTGGCCTTAAGAAACCCATATTAGTTAAGTTGAGTCCTTGTAACTCTAAATATATATATAATGCTTGAAATGAAATGAAAGTGTGTTTGTATGTGTGTTTATAAGAAACCCACCTGTCCAGCCAGAGTAATAGGGAGGTGCGAGGGGCTGCAGAGCACCAGCGAGGCAACAGATGGAGGTACCTCCTGGATCGGAGACTCATCTAGGTCATCGATTCGAGGTTTCTTGATGTTTGACTCGGGGCTGGTCAGAGGAGTCACACTGTTCCGCCTGATCAAGGTGCCAGGACCCTTCTTCACCTCCTGCAGGGTGAGAAATATTAAGACCCTTAGACTCAGAAATCACAGCATATAGAAGTATTGCTGGGTTATCTTAATAAAAGAGCAAAAAGACAAAATAGTCAACAGCTATCTATCACCATCATGATGGTGGCTACAGCTCTATTCAGTTCTTTCTCCTTTCTCAACATTTCCTGCAGTACTGAACAAGTCACCCACAATAGTACAGGATGTGACACCGACTTCAGTTCTGTAGGGCTGAGCAGAACATTTCCAGTAATCAGTGTATCAAGCATTACCTCAGGTCGGTCTCTGTGCGTGTTCACCGCCTCCACATTCAGAGAGATGGACTCCACTTTGCACCCGTAGGCGACCGGGGTGAGCTTCAGCACCGTGTGGAGGGGACACTTCAGGTAGGGCATCTCCTCTGGAACAACAAGCAAAGGAAGGAAAAACAAAGATGTGAACACAGTTGCATATAGCAGATTGGAGTATCATAAATCATTAGTAATCCATACAGCCTCTCACTTATCCATACATCCTCTTGTTTTTCTTTCTTAATGTTAAACAGTTATACGTCTGTAACAATTATAACATAACTGTCTAATCGCAATTTTTTTTTGTTGGCATTTTTAGGCCTTTATTTTTGACAGGACAGCTTAGACTTGAAAGGGGAGAGAGAGGGGGAATGATACGCAGCAAAGGACTGAGCCTCTGTATATGGCTGTATATGGGCGTGTGCTCTACTAGGTGATCTACCCAGGCGCCCACAATTTTTTTTACATAATCGCTGTTTCTTTGTTTAACCGCAATTAATTGCCAACATAATTTTTGATTGTAATTGTCAATTTTCTGTTCATGTAAGCAAAAAAATCCAATGTTTTATGATAATAAAGAGGCATGGTTTACTTCATAGGCTGTGTACCTGTGTTATTACATTATCTTGGTCACATGACAGTGATATAACCAAAATATGTATCCTGGGATTCATTCAGAACCTTAATTTGTCTGCAAAAGTAATACATAAGTAAATATTTATAAATTTGACAATTTGAAAGAGACTATTATATTGTTAATCGCAATTATTTCTGAGACAGTTAATTGTATATTCAAATTTGGAATTGTTACAGCTCTAATGTACATATTTGTTTCAGTATTTATTGTTTGTCCATTTCATATTCATGTTTAATATGCTTATGTATGCACCAACAACCAAGGGACATTCCTTGTAAGTGTTTCCTTGGCAATGAATCCCTTTCTGAACTCATTCTGATTATTTAGGTTATGACACTAAATGAGAGGGCTTTATGGGACTTGTAGTACCCACCTGCACTTTTATCCAGGAAGTAGGCCAGCAGGCAGCGCATGACAGCCTGGTGACAGATAACCAGGACATTCTCTTGCCTCTCCAGGTCCATGATGACTGGCTCCACCCGCTGGACCAGGTCCTGGTAAGACTGTAGTCAGGATCATAGTGAATGGATCATAGTTGTTATCAGTGGTGGAAGAAGTATTCAGCTCCTTTACTTAAGAAAAAGTACGAATACCACACTGTAAAAAATACTCTGTTACAAGTAAAAGTTCTGCATTGAAAATGTTACTTAAGTACAAGTATGTAAGTAGCATCTGGAAAATGTACTTAAAGTATTAAAAGTCAAAGTACTCAATGCAGAAAAATCTAAACAGTTCTGTGTTTGATAGTCTAATCAGCTGGACTGGACTGGAGCTGTCACAGGGTACCCGCGGGGTCTTAAAAGCATTGAAAAAGTCTTAAATTTGATAATCTCAAATTAAGGCCTTAAATTTGGTATACAAAGTTTTGGATTTCGTTATAAATGTCTTATATTTTTGCCTTCCCTAGGATTAAGTTCATACCATAACAAAATTAACTGTTACTGATGTAGGCTAATTTAAAAACTGACCGGAGCGCGTCGCTGGACGCACCGGAGGACCGAGACGCAAAACGCGCCTCTCTGACTGGTATGGGGGTTAGCGGTTAAACTGATCGGCGGATGTGCGGAATGTGTCGGGTGTGTCGGAGCCTGGCTGGCCGCTCGCCGCCTTCAGGTAAAGCTCAAGATAACAGGCTAACGGCTTATGAGCTAGCCAAACACCGAACGGCTCCATTAATCTGCTCGGTGCGTCTTATAACAAACGGAGCGAGCAGCTGCCGGACTCTAACATCTGTTGATCCGTGCAGGACTTCACTGTGAGCGGACCGTTTAGACCGGCAGGTAACGTTAAAGGTTCTCTGCTACTGTAGCGAAGCTGCAAGTAAACCAGGGCTCTCAAGTGTCACACATTGAGCGTGACAGTCAATGTAAAAAGCAAACGGGGCTCTGTGTCTGCAGAGCAATCACGTAATGCACAGCAGACTATGGTGCAGGTAGATATTTTATAGTTTTTTTTTTTTTTAGGTAGCCTACTTAATTTTTTTTCAAAATATCATGACCCCTCCAAATCTCAGATATATTTTGAATGTGCACAAATTTTTGAAAATGAGCAGAAATCTTGCTCAAAACACATCTGGAATATTACAGTCCAGGGGTGTATTAATTCATTAAAATCAATGAATTTAACATTGAGGTGAATAATTGTCATATGCACATTTAAGGAGGTTACTTCCTCAACAAAAGATGTCACTCTTGCCTGTCCTTAAAGCTTGAGAGCCCAGAGTAAACGCTGAACTGAGCTGTGTGTTTTCAGTGTTAAACACAGCTGCAGGTGTTCATGCACAACTGTTTGTGATTTCCAGAGGTGGAAGATTTACTCAGATCATGTATTGCAGTAAAAGTACAAAAAACAATGTTATTGAGTTACAAATTACTTGTCAGTTACAAGTTCTGCATTCAACATTGTCCTTAGGTAAAAGTACAAAAGTATTATCAAAATATACTGTACTTAAAGTAGCAAAAGTAAAAGTGCTCATTATGCAGTGTAATATATCTTATTGGATTATATTATAATCCAATAAATTGTATTAAATGACTGATACTTTAAATACAATGTGTTATTTTATTCAAGTAGCCTACTTGTACATAATTATTTTCTAGGGTTTAAAATGTATACAGATTTGACATTTTGCCCTCATACTTCTGTCGGAATGGGTACGAAGTTGGCATTGAATTTCATTTGAAATGGTATTAAAAAGGTCTTAAAAAGCCTTGAATTTAAGTTGGAGGATCCTGGGGGTACCCTGTCAGATGCATGTATAGTACATGTACTTTGCTACATTCCACCACTGGTTGTTAATATTATTTTTTAATTGATGACCTAAATCAAAAATAAATGCTCTAGGCAATCACAGAGACTCAATGGGAAAAGGCACAAGAATGTGTCCACTCTTCTTCGGTGTGTGCCAGATTATATTTATCAAGGGGTAGAGTACTGTTTATAAGAGAAAATTTCATTTGATGTGATTATCCTAATTACTTCAATAATAAAAAATAAAATGGAAAAAAAATTTAAAAAAATAAATGCCCTGTATTTTAGGTTTGTTAAGTGTGAAGTTGTCCAGTGGTTATTGACTGTGTTTGTACCTCTCCAGCAGGGTAGCGATAGTAGTATTTATCCTCATCTCTCAAAGCAAACTCCTCCGGGAATTTCTCCTTCATCTCATCATACGTCATCTCTTCACACATTCCCTAAAAAGAACAAAGAAGAAAAAATATAATATTTCAGGTTGGGGAAAACAAACAAATATAGCTGTGTGATGTGTAGCGCTGCAACTATTCCAAATTTTACTGTATAATTAATTGCTTCAGAAATCATCGCGATTAACGATATAATTGTCTCTTTCAGTCAAATTTAAAATTATTTATTCATGTATTGCTTTTGCAAACAAATTCCCAGGATACATCTTTTTGGTTATATTACTGTTATGTGACCCGGATAATGTAATAACACAAATACACAGCCTATGAAGTAAACCACGCCTCTTTATTATCATAAAACATTGTATTCTTTTCTGAAATGCACCTAAAACTTATAATTATAGTCATACCTCTAAGGACCTCAGCTAATGTAAGCAATGATTTGCCTCCTCCTCCACAGCGCTGCGGAGGAGGGTCTGGCTGGTCCACACAGCATTCTGGGATGGGAGAAAAACGTGCCCTGGTTTATCGGCATTTTTTTAAACCAATCACAATTGTCTTGGGCGGCGCCGCTGCAAAGTAGCCTCGGGAAGGAACTTGTTTTGGTGGAACGTGTGTACGTTCAAAGGTTTTTTTAGTCAGACTGATCTCATGAATTGGCGTATGTATGACACGCCAATTTGTATTCCGTTTTTGCGTGTTATCAAGACGCATAATCGCATTTTTGCATGTATATCAACGCAAATCGGCCGCCATTGACCTACATTGCGAGTCAATTTCCGTGGAGGTAGGTTGGGGTGGCGGTTGGGTAAAACACAGGACTTTCACCCAGGAGAGCCGGGTTTGCGTTTCGTGTGTGGCGATTTTTTAGCCGTTTTTTTTTAATTTATTTATTTATTTTAATAAGCCTTTCCCTGTGTTCTTTTCCTAAACAAGTGTGTGACATTGTTGCGATAGTACGTCGCGTTCTCGCGATATCACGCAACGTGGCGAGGCCACGTGGTGGGTATGTTTACATCAGCTGTATACAGCGTAGGTATACACTTGGATAGCTGATCAATTAGTTGATTTAATTGACAGAGCTGTGCGCTTTGAGAGGTGGTTAAGACTAGAAAAGCACAATATAAATGTAGTTAACCATCTGTAAATCTGAGTTTCTCCACAATTAATCCTGCAAAAGCACCACTTTAAATCCTGTGTTTACCATAAATGTGCTCAGAAGTTTCTTGGAAATGAGCAATTAAGCATGAATAAGCATAAAAAATGACTAATCGACTAAAGAATTCTTAGTCGACTAAGACCAAAACGACCGATTAGTCGACTAATCGACTAAGATGTGGCAGCCCTACTGAAAATGCGTACAATAACACGCCATTTGGCTTTATAAAAGTGGCGTGTATATTTACGCAAAGTCACGATGCCATGTTGTTTTAGTGGTGCAACAGAAAACTCAGATAGGACAGATAGTCTAGCTAGCTGTCTGGATTTACCCTGCAGAGATCTGAGGAGCAGTTAACCATAGTCCTCAGAAATCCACCGGAGTTTAGAACGCCAACACAAAGGAAGAGGAAGGTGACGGACATCCGACCTAAATGAAAGACATCCAGCAGAATTTTGGGCAGCGCCTGAACAGTCCTGGAAGTGGAACCTCGTGGCTATAGACTACAGGCCCAGTGATGTGGCGTCATAGTGCGTGTTTGAGTGATACTCACAGCGTCTATCTCGTTGAGAGCCTTCCACTGTTCGTACGGGACTCCCAGGTGCTCTGCGGTCTCGATGCTGCGACACAGCTGGCTGCTCCAAACCTTGAGATCCTTCTGCTGCTGCTCTTCCACAAACCGAGCCAGGGCAGCCGAAAACTACAGCAGGGAGGGAACAGTCTTTAGCACCCGAAGTTCATCGATCATGATCGTTTTAAAATCGTGTCATTTTGTTGACTCTCATAACCTGTTTTACGTTTCTGTCTGTCGCTGTTGGTACCTGTTTGCCCCGCGGCGAGAGGCCTGCGTCCCCGCCCAGCCGGCCCTCCACGTTGTCGGTGCTCTCCCCGTGCCGACACAGGTAGATGGTGCGTGGCTGGACGTGGATGTTCATCAGGTAGTAGACGATCTTGCTCTGGATGTGGTCCTGGATCCGGTTGACGAGGAAGCGCCGACCCACGTCTATCACCTTGATGAAAGAGAGATCCCTGGAGGAAGAACAGAATGGGGTGAGCGATAAATGGGTGAGCTTTGCATTGGGATACCGCAGATATCTTGACATCATCAATGCTGATCGTTTTACCTGTCGTACTGATTGGGGTCCAGGGGTTGGTAGCTGGTTTTGTAGCATTCGATTCGCCTCTGGAAATCCAACACGGCGTCGTTTTTGTTGCAGTCCCGGTAGTCTGGACACGACACCTTCACTTCCTGCACAGGGAGGAAGATTGTCAGACGGCAAATACCAGTTATAAACACGTTACGTTCTACGCCTTTTCAAACAGCGGCAGGATGAAATCGTGGTGTCGTGCCTGCGACTCACCATGATGTTCGACGCGATCACGCTGGGATCGTCGCACACCGACTCGATGAAAAAGATCTGTACACAGAAAAGGAAAAGCAGTTAAAAGTCGCGCCGTCGCCGATGATGTCGGTCCTCGACTCTTCGTGTCGCCACAGTAACCCTTACCTTGAAGCTATTCTCACTGCCAAACTGAAGGATCATGTCTCGTCTTTCTCGCGTCGTGTTTGTGGCGTCGAAGACCTGAAAGGGACATGAAACGGCGTTGTAAGACGACGGGTTTTAATTTTGTCAAACATAAGGACAAAGTTTAAGAAAAGCATGCGATGCATGATGGGAAACTCACCGCTACTTGGCCTCCCTCCTCCTTCAAATAGGATTTGACGTCCCTCAAGGCTGCTAAGGCACATTGCCTGAAGAGCAAAAACATCGATGTTCATTTTGTGTTATTAATAAAATATAAACAGTAGATTACATATGTGTAATTTAGGGGGGTAAGTCTTTTTTTCTCTACTTTTTTTTTGATGGTTTTTTTGTTTTGTTTTTTAAATACATGCATACATACTAGATAGTTGGACTTAACCCCCCAATGTTGAACCCCTTGGGAGATTTCTTTTATTATGCATATATACGTATTTGTGTTAAACTTACTGTCTGATTTTCACGGCACACTCATTATCAGACTTGAAGAAGTCATAGGAGCTGTAGTTCTTGACCGCCTCCCTCCGGTACTCTCCCACATTGAAGACTGAACACACACACACACACACACACACACACACACACACACACACACACACACACACACAGGGGAAGAAGCAACAAGCATGAACACCATGTCCTGGAGGTTGAAACATGAGTTGACCCTGCCGGGCAAAACACTTCCAGGAGTAAAACATGAAGTGTCATCGTGTAACTGATACGCTACTGGACAAACTGTTGTTGTTGTTGTAAAGGCTGTGTACCTTTGGTGGGCATGCCGATCCAGTTGAGGTAGCGTGTGAGTTTTTTGGACATGTACGTCTTCCCTCGAGCCGGAAGACCCACCATCACGATGACGGTGGGGGGGTTGGCAAAATGGGGGGCGCAAGCCGCTGCAGAGAAGGAGGTAAAAAGAAAATATCATCTTGTGCTCTGCAACCTGAGAGGGCCCATACCCGGCTGCCTAGGGTGGACACAAATAACTGGTCACCAAGAGCTGCAACCTGCCTGAATCCATTCATTTAAACAACTTCTGCACCTAACTGGCGTCATCTATATGCTGACACCCTCCCAGCGGGCACCTGGTTGTCTGCTGCCGCCAGACTCGCCTTTTCCTTCACCTTACTGCACATGTGACCCGCCTCTGAACGGGCTTACACCACCCAGGATTAGTAGTTTTCACTTGACCAGATTTACTGAAACCCCATCCCTGAGGCCCCTGGGAAATGTATTATATGGAATGTCGGATTCATTAAGAGGATGGATGGGCAGAGGAATGCAGGGCGTTGATTGGAATCTGTTTGATTGAAGCAGTGAATACTTTTCATGTCTCATTTCCTCAGTTTCAAAGGTTATTATTTTCAGTCTCCATCGCTGCAGTTGTAAACATAAGCACGGATCACGCATTGCCCGATGACGCCCTGAGGGCTAATTTATACTTGCTAATCTTGTTTACATAACAAAAGAGCCATGTTAATTAAGCCGAAAAACGGATCACACTATAAGTTAGTCCTCAGACATCTGGTTCATTTTTTGTCCACTAGCCAAATGGCTTAGTGAAAGTCGACTCAATAGATAACCATTTTTTTTTGGCTGGTGAGTGAAGCACATCTACCACGATATATCGACTGGATATCACGCTGCGCAATATTATATTGAAAGTGTCGCGATATGTATGCAATATTTTTTTTATATTTACTTTTATTGTTTCTATTATGTCCTGTTCTGTAGACATGCTCTTTATTTATTTTTTATGCTGTACAACCAGTAAACATGTCCTGTAGACATGGTCATTATATTATTTGTTTTACCAGTCCAATATGACAGACAATATGTCAGTTGAAATAAATCTTGTGTTGTAAGAAAACTTGTTTCATTTGTTATGAATCTATTTTGATGCGTTTTCCCGTAACTTTTGTAATTTTACATTTGTTACAGAAATATCGAGAATTAATATCGGTATCGCAATATTCGTAATGAATATCGCATTATCACATTGTGTCGATATCGGTTCAGGGAGGGTCTGAGCCAAGCTGTAGCCTAGATGTGTCCTTTTTCTTTTCTTGGTTTTGAATTTGCAGATATTTTGACTTTTTGCTGTCCTCAAAAACGAAGGAGAAAGCTTCCTGGTGACATTACAGTGATTGTAAGTTGCTGTAAAAACTGTGAAGTACCTGTTTTCTGAGCACAGATTCTCTTCTCTGTGGTCTCCCTGGTAATAAAGCCTGGGAACACTAGACGGCGGCAGGGTCGCGCCATGACCACGCGCTGCCAGCCGACCAATTAGAAAATGGTAGGCTACCGCTTCAAAAGCATCCGACAGAGGTTATGGTTGCGGGCCACGGTGGTAACCATGGTTTCGTCATGCTCCAGTTGGAGATATGTGACGTACCGCGCGTACTGATGAAGACCACCAATCGATGAATTGATGAGTCAAAAGACCGGCGTAGAACCATAGCGTAGAACCATAGCGTAGAACAGGTGCACTGCATGACTCAGATTTACACATCAGAACTGCCCCTCAGCGGACATATTAGAAGGGAATTGAAGAGAAAATGTCGATTCAAAATCGCCGGTTACTTCTTAGAAAACACTAATTTGTCGCACGGGGATTCAGTTATTCAAACAAACCTTTTTATTGAAGAAATAAAAGTCGCCTAGTGAGTGCTGCTGCTCACCGTAGGCTACGCTAAACACCACACTTGGTCACATAGGCTAGCCGTAAGAGATAAAAGGAGCTGCCCACTGCAATACACTTTTTAAGTCCATGTAAAAGATATTGTATAGGGATAAAAATAAAAAAAATACTGCGTATAGGCTAATATTAAGAATGTCACTCTGCAGCGTTACGATATCAATGAAAACGCAAGACCATATGAATTGAAATGTTAACAGGGTTTTTACCTCTCCGGGGTACCGGCTTGTCATCCTTGGTGGGCACCCAGATCTTTTGGATCCTGTTCTGGGTCAGCTCTCTGGGCATTCCTCAAGGACTGAAGAGCCGCACAGTACACGAGAACCGAGCTGCTTTAGATCCCGGGGACAAAAAAAAAGGAGAGCCGGTGGTTGTCTGAGCAGGAGCCTCGTCCGTTCAGAAGGAATGAGCTGAGCTGTTGTCAATGTCTGCAGAGCGCGTTGAGCCGGGCTAATCTGCCGGTCTGCGGCACACATCCGCTATTTAACTCCGCCCGGCCGGCCGGCCTAGCAACGTGACTGCGGTGACGAAATTACACACAATATCTATGATGACATCCACACACACACACACACACACACACACACGGATATGCAGTCAGACACAGCGCCTCTTTGTGGTAGTCTAACTGATTGGATGATGATGTTGCATGCGTTTTCTAATAGTAGCCTAAATAAATTATATTACCTATGAAATGGAATGTGAATGCATTTAGTAATTAGTGTTATTACATTACAATAATTATATTAGTAGGCTAGCAGTCGAAGTCATTTATATTTGGTCCATGGAGTGGTAGCAGTTATGACGTTTTTATTATTTTCTAAATCGGACATTACTGCATAAGGTCAGTCCGTTGAATAGTGGCGGTTGTTTGTAAAATAACTGTTAATGGACACTTTCTCCACGTCTACCTATTGCTGCAGCATTGGCCCCACTGTATAATCTAGTGAGTCTGAGGAAACCTGGAGGAGACGTGCAGAGTCTCACATCACCTCACTCTGCTTCCTCACACTGGGTTGTCCCGTTGAGTCATAATGGGTATGATCTTACATACCCATACCCTCCTATATATATATATATATAAATAAGAGGTTACAAAGAGCTTTACAGAACAATATTGTTCTGTAAAGCTCTTTGTAACCTCTTAAAAAAGGTGAAGATTTACTCATAAAACCATAAGTGACTTTAGTGATATTTTTCTGTCACTACAGCAGTGATGTTGTATTTCCACTGTAAAAAACAATTTTAAACACCCTACCAACTGCTGCAGTTCCATCACTTTTTACAGTGTACTGAAAGTCCGCCGTTGCCTCAGTTTGGACTTTACAAAGCATCTGAACTCTCTGCAACCGTTTCCCCAAAACCTTTTTATGGCAATCCAACTAATATCCTGATTATTTAATTGAGTTTAAATAATCAGATTGACAAACTCTTTCCTGTTGACCGCCTGAACAAAGGGCAGCTGAGAGACAAAAGAGACCGGTCGTGGTATTTATGTGTTTAACATCCTCCTCGAACTTGAACATGTAACTGCAGTCATTTTCCTAAACACAAGTAGAATAAAAGTAAAAATGTGTACAAGGTTAGGTTATGATGTTTCCACCTAAAGGAGTCAGACGTGTCACAGTCTGAATTTGAAAGTGTTGGGATGGAGAAACTGTGGTTGTGAAACCCCATTTGGTTTGTGTCTGTTGTTTGTCCTCCTGATAGTAAGCTAATAGTTTAAACTTTGCCTTAGAAAGAAACAGTGCAGGAGAGATAAAGTTTATGGGATCATGGATGTATCCTTAGACGATAAGATTATCACCTTTCACCTTTACAGTAACACTCTTACTGGAGAGACTGACCGAGGGAAAAACGTGCCTGCTGGATAAAAGCTGCTGATGATTCAACTATTGTGCAATTTTCTTATAAGGTCTTATTGTTTTCTTTAGTATAGAAATAAAAGAAGATCGCCTTAGCTTACTTCTTTCATACATTACAAATGCAGAGTATGGCAGTAATTTAGATTGAGACCATCCCCACACCGTGCAGAAAATCCCAGACTGGCTGATGACCTGAATGTCTAGAGGTTTGAAAAGCACCCATTATCACACCCCCTCACGCACAAAAGGTTTTCCCTCAACACCCAACCCCCTCCCCCCACCTGCGCTAATAATCCGCGAGAAGGATGTGTGCCGGCTCTTTCAGAAGCAGAAGATCAAGAAGGCTCAGGACCTGATGGTGTGTCCCCCCTCTTGTTTGCGAGTCTGTGCTGAACAGCTGGTGCCAATTTTTACGCAGTCAACCGGTTCCTGGAGCTGTGTGAAGTGCCCTCCTGCTTCAAATGCTCCACCATCATCCCAGTCCCCAAAAACCCTCCATCACAGGATTAAATGACTACCGGCCTGTCGCCCTGACGTCTGTGATCATGAAATTCTTTGAAAGACCATTGTTGAGCCACCTGAAGGACATAACAGGACTCCAGGACCTTGACTCCCCGGGGACATATGCCAGGATCCTGTGTGTGGACTTCAGCTCGGCGTTCAACACCATCATCCCTGAACTCCTACATCAGAAGCTCACCCAGTTCTCAGTGCCTGCCTCCACCTGTCAGTGGATCATCAGCTTCCTGATTGACAGGCAGCAGCATGTCAGACTGGGGAGCATCTCATCCAAAACCCGGTCCATCAGCACTGGCACCCCACAGGGGTGTGTCCTCTCCCCGCTGCTCTTCTCCCTCTACACTAATGACTGCAAAGAACCCGTCTGTCAAACTCCTATAGTTTGCAGATGACACCACTGTCATTGGTTTGATCCAGGATGGTGATGAGTCACAGACAGGAAGTGGAACAGCCGGTCTAATGGTGCAGTCAGAACCACCTGGAGTTAAACCCCAAGAAGACTGTGGAGATGACAGTGGACTTTAGGAGTCCCCCCCTTTAGGAGTCCCCGTCCCTCCATTCAGAACAATGGATTCCTTTAGGTTTCTCGGATCAACCATTTCACAGGACATAAAATGGTCTCCCCACATAGACTCCGTCCAGAAAAAGGCCCAGCAGATGTTATACTTCCTGCGACAGCTAAGGAAGTTTAATCTGCCTAAGGAGCTGACCATTTTCTACTCAGCCATCATTCAGTCTGTCATCTGCACCTCCATCACTGTCTGGTTAGGGTCAGCCACCAAACGGGACAGGGCCAGACTGTAATGGACAATTAGGGCTGCAGAGAGGATCATTGGAGATGACCTTCTCTCCATCCAGGACCTGTACTGGTCCAGGGTCAGGAAAAGGGCAGCACAAATCTCTGCTGACCCCTCACATCCTGGTCACAAACTGTTCAACCTCCTTCCCCCTGGTAGGCGATACAGGGCACTGTTGGCCAAAACCACCCAACACAAATACAGTTTCTTTCCCCAAGCAGTCACTCTGTTGAACGCTCAGAAAATAGCCCCCACCCTTACACTGAACAAAGTCAAAGCCATCACTGGTCTGCTCATCTACCTCATGTATATTTTCAATCTTACAATTGCAATATTATTATTAATATATTTCCATTGCATTAAACTGCCTTGCACTATATATACATTGGCTCAATATGTTTTAAGTCAATGTACTAAAAACGTTTGAAAGGAAATGTCGGAGAACCAGAGTCCCTTAATAAATCAAGGCAAAATAAGTGACATTAGATGCTAAATATAGTCCAGAGTTTGATCTGGAGATTTTTTAAAACCTACTGTAAAATGATATAACTCCACTTTCTCCAAAATGCTTCTAAAGAGGGTTTCTTAATATAATATTTATGTTGATTATATATTTTAACCAATTTAATTCTGTTATTTTTTTTCATTTGCAGTGGAAGTTTGGTCCTTTTTACAGCATCTAAGCGGAGACTAATTATAACAGCATACTGAGCTTCTGCTGGTTTGCAGTTTCAGCCTGAACCCGGGCTGCAAATGGAGATAAACACACACACACACACACAGACACACACACTATCTCATCACACCTTGTTATATTTTCTATTTAAACTACCAAACCTTAATAGTGAATCCTAATGGAGCAAATTGTTATTAAAAAGTCACTTAAAGTGCATCTGTGATGCTCATAATAACTGACTTTATCATGACCTCATTCTGTTGGCAAGTCAAGTTTTTGCTTTATATTATTTTTCTGTAAAGCACTTTGTAACCTCTTCAAAAAGTGCATACTGTATAGGTGAAGATTTACTCATAAAACCATAAGTGACTTTGGTGATATTTTCTGTCACTACAGCAGTGATGTTGTAAAGGTGAAAGGTGATAATCTTATCATCTAAGACACACTTATTTTTACTGGAGAGACTGACCGAGGGAAAAACATGCCTGCTGGATAAAAGCTGCTGATGATTCAACTATTGTGCAATTTTCTTATAGGGTCTTATTGTTTTCTTTAGTATAGAAATAAAAGATCGCCTTAGCTTACTTCTTTCATACATTACAAATGCAGAGTATGGCAGTGATTTAGACTGACACCATCCCACCACCCTGCAGAAAATCAAAGAGAAGGCTGATGACCTGAATGTCTTTAACTAGAGGTTTGAAAAGCACCCATTATCACACCCCCTCACGCACAAAAGGTTTTCCCTCACCACCCAACCCCCTCCCCCCACCTGCGCTAACAATCCGCGAGAAGGATGTGTGCCGGCTCTTTCAGAAGCAGAAGATCAAGAAGGCTCAGGACCTGATGGTGTGTCCCCCCTCTTGTTTGCGAGTCTGTGCTGAACAGCTGGCGCCAATCTTCACGCAGATCTTTAACCCGTTCCTGGAGCTGTGTGAAGTGCCCTCCTGCTTCAAATGCTCCACCATCATCCCAGTCCCCAAAAACCCTCCATCACAGGATGAAATGACTACAGGCCTGTCGCCCTGACGTCTGTGATCATGAAATTCTTTGAAAGACCCCTGCTGGACTCCCTGCAGTTTGCCTACAGGACAAACAGGTCAGCGGATGATGCTGTCAATATGGGACTACAATACATCCTGCACCACCTCAGCTCCCCAGGGACGTATGCCAGGATCCTGTGTGTGGACTTCAGCTCGGCGTTCAACACCATCATCCCTGAACTCCTACATCAGAAGCTCACCCAGTTCTCAGTGCCTGCCTCCACCTGTCAGTGGATCATCAGCTTCCTGATTGACAGGCAGCAGCATGTCAGACTGGGGAGCATCTCATCCAAAACCCGGTCCATCAGCACTGGCACCCCACAGGGGTGTGTCCTCTCCCCGCTGCTCTTCTCCCTCTACTCTAATGACTGCACGTCAAAGAACCCGTCTGTCAAACTCCTATAGTTTGCAGATGACACCACTGTCATTGGTTTGATCCAGGATGGTGATGAGTCTGCTTACAGACAGGTGGTGGAACAGCTGGTCCAATGGTGCAGTCACCCCCCCCCCCAAGAAGACAATTAGGGCTGCAGAGAGGATCATTGGAGATGACCTTCTCTCCATCCAGGACCTGTACTGGTCCAGGGTCAGGAAAAGGGCAGCACAAATCTCTGCTGACCCCTCACATCCTGGTCACAAACTGTTCAACCTCCTTCCCCCTGGTAGGCGATACAGGGCACTGTTGGCCAAAACCACCCAACACGAATACAGTTTCTTTCCCCAAGCAGTCACTCTGTTGAACGCTCAGAAAATAGCCCCCACCCTTACACTGAACAAAGTCAAAGCCAACACTGGTCTGCTCATCTACCTCATGTATATTTTCAATCTTAACCGAAGTCAAATTCCTTGTTTTTTTGTGCTAACCTGGCCAATAAAGCTGATTCTGACTCAGAGGGAAAAATTGCTTGTCTGTGTTGTCCAACCTTCCCTCATACGCCTGCTGTGAATCCAAATGAGGTTAGGCATGAGGTAATTAAATCATATAAGGAAAACCTCAATTAACTCTAACTCTGTGATGAAATGGACTTTGATTGATTTAATAAGGCGTTTAACTGACAGCACTATTGCATTGTAAAAGAATCAGTATAATCAAATACAAAGGAAGTTTATCCTTATTATATGACATGCGTTTCGTCAAATGCAATTTCATTACAGCACGATCAAAGACAACTTCCCTCACACTTTTTATGACTTTATATGACTTTTCATGAATTTTATGACATACTATACTTCGACTTTTTATGTAATTTTTTATACTTCTTTATGAAATGTTATAGTATGCCTTTTTTTTTAAACTTTTTATGACATACTATACTATGCCTTTTTATGAATTTCTATGACTTTTTATACCATACTATACTATGACTTCATACTGTCATGGTGGCCTGGCCATCTCCTCAGTCCCTGTGTCTGTTCTGTGTCTAATGCCTACCCATTTCAGTATCTAGTTTGTTTTGTATTGGTGTCAAATTACCTTGCTGACATTTTGTATTTTTGCTTGTGCCCCAGGTTGCCGCTCTGGTGGGAGGAGACTCAGCTCACCTGATTTGTGACCTAGTGTTTACAGCTTATCGTCGTCTGCCTGCTCTCCGCCCCTGTCTACAGGATCATATCCTTGCACATTCCTTTTGGATTGTTAAATAAACCTCTTGTGTTTATTCCTAACAACTGTCTGTGTCTGCTCCTGGATCTAAGTGTGAATAGCCTTAACAATCCAATGCATTTTGTGACTTTTTTTCATGACATACTATACTATAACTTTGTATGATGTACTGTACTTAAGTATATATAATATACATTGATATTAAATCAACATCGATATATGAGGCTAGATATCTTCTCAAGTTTTGGATGTTGTAATATCGGGAGGGAAGTGTTGTCTTTTCCTGTTTTTAAAGGCTGGATTATCGTAAAGTGATGTCATTTACCAGACTAACTTTCTGTTTTATTATTTGTCTTTACCAACATATTCATTGTATCATTATTACTGGTGATTATTTATCAAAGCTCTTCAGTTGGGTTTGGGATCGGGTTCGGAATCGGGATCGAGCCACCGTTTCACCTTAGGATTCGGTGTCAGGATTCGGCCGAATATTGGGACCAGAGGCTGGAGAAGCCAACGCTGATCCCGAACCCGAACCCGACCTTCGCCAGCCTCCGCTTCACCTCAGGATTTGTTGCCAGGATTCAAAGAATGGGCAGAGAAATAGACCACATGTAATTCCCTCCCATTCAAATCTATATCTTTCATAAAGATACCCATCAGTGAATGTTAACGGGGTTGTCGGTCTCTAAATGTTTTAACTTTTATGAGCGCACCCCTCTCTCTCCCTCTCTCCCCCTCTCTCTCTCTCTCTCTCTCTCTCCCTCCCTCTCTCCCTCTCCACACCGAGCTCCGCCTGATCTTCTATAAGAACGGTGACGCCGTTATCAATTGAGTATTGATTGGTCAGTAGGCGGTGCTTTAACACTGAGTATTGATTGGTCAGTAGGCGGTGCTTTAACACTGAGTATTGATTGGTCAGTAGGCGGTGCTTTAACACCGGTTGATCTCTGATCTCCAACTTAACCTGCTCCTGACCAGGTTAGGCGTTCAGCATAAGTTACCACGGCGATTGAACCCGGTAACAAGTGATCCACCTTCGTGATACAGAAAAACCTGGGTTGAACCTGAAGTTAGCTCGTTAACCCCAAATCTTGCTTCATAGTCCAGGTAAAAAGTGCCAAACAGCAGCTCCATTACCTTGTT
The DNA here is from genome assembly GCF_004354835.1 of Perca flavescens. Taxonomy (NCBI): domain Eukaryota; kingdom Metazoa; phylum Chordata; class Actinopteri; order Perciformes; family Percidae; genus Perca; species Perca flavescens. The sequence goes on along the minus strand of NC_041353.1, from coordinate 19,839,145 downwards.
CTAGTTCTGCTTGCAGAGCCTGATAAAAAAAGTATAAAGGTTTGGAAATTTGTGTTACTTGTGCTTATTTATTTTTTATGTATTATTATTTTATTGATTTTATTTTTTAAGTACTTGAATTTACCTGGATTATTTTTAATTTAAGCTATTTTATAATTAATTCATTTATTTATTTTATTGATTGGATGAACTATAATTTGCCTAAAGAGGATTCTTTTGTATTTTTGTCCGTCTGATTAAATGCTTGTGTTAAAAAATAAATCAGACAGTTACTCAGTACTTGAGTAGTTTTTTCACCAAGTACTTTTTTACTCTTACTCAAGTAATTATTTGGATGACTACTTTTTACTTGAGTCATATTATACTAAAGTAACTTTTACTTGAGTACAGTTTTTGGCTACTCTACCCACCTCTGCACATTACTGATAAACTGATAGCACGTTTACCTTTGTTGATTTAAATGAATTTGATTTAATTGAGCAAACGTGTGTTGTCCACATTTTGTCATACCTTTGAGCCAGGTCATGACACACATACTATGACTTTTTTATACATACTATGACTTTTTTCAACATACTATACTATGGCTTTTTTATCACTTTTTTGACATATGATACTGACTTTTTTTGACATACTATGCTATGGCTTTTTTCGACATGCTATACTATGGCTTTTTTTTCAGAACAACGCCAAGGACTGGGCTGATGAACTGAATCTGTTTTTTAACAGATTTGATTCTGCCTCCTCGCCCTCTTCTTCACCCACCACCCCTTTTTTCACACCTCCCCTGGCCGGTACCCCCACCCTCCGCCGCCCCCTCCCCTCCTCAGCCCGATACCTTCAACGACCACCTTTAACTACCAACAGTCCACCAGCCCGCTCCCTCCTCCCCCTCATCAGTTCACCACCCCCCCTCTCACCCTCTCACAGTTTGCTTACCAGCCTGGGATTGGGGTGGATGACGCAGTGATCTATCTTCTGCACAGATCGCTGCTACACCTGGAGGACAGCGGGAGGACTGTGATGAGTCATGTTTTTCGACTTCTCCAGTGCTTTTAACACCATCCAGCCTTCACTGCTCGGAGTGAAGATGGAGAGTGTTGGAGTGGACCAACACCTGGCTGCATGGACAACAGACTATCTCACCAACAGACCACAGTATGTGAGGCTTCATTAATGTGTCTGACGTGGTGCTCTGCAGCACAGGTGCCCCTCAGGGTGCGGTGCTCTCCCCGTTCCTTTTCAACCTCTACACCTCGGACTTCACTCACAACTCCACCCACTGCCATATCCAGAAGTTCCCAGATGACACAGACGTTGTTGGATGTGTTTCTGAGGGAAACGATCTGGAATACAAGACAGTTATCAGGGACTTTGTCAGCTGGGAGGAGCTCACCCAGCTTCAGCTTAACACCAGCAAGACAAAGGAGATGATCGTCAACTTTAGGAGGAAAACATCTCACTTCACACCAGTGAGCATCCAGGGATCGAACATTGAGGTAGTGGAGAGCTACAAATTCCTGGGTGTTCACCTAAACAATAATCTGAACTGGACTGATAACACCCATGCTCTATACAAGAAGGGCCAGAGTCTGCTGAGGAGACTCAGGTCCTTTGGAGTGTGCAGGACTCTCCTCAGGACTGTTTATGACTCTGTGGTGGCCTCTGCCGTCCTTTATGCTGTGGTCTGCTGGAAAGGAGGCAGCTCGGACAGAGACAGGGGCAGACTCAATAGACTGATCAGGAGAACGAGCTCTGTCCTGGACTGTCCTCTGGACTCCATAGAGGTGGTGGGGGAGACAAGGATGTAGCCAAGCTGACATCCATCATGGACAACACCTCTCACCCCCTACATGACACTGTGGGGTCCCTGAGCAGCTCCTTCAGCAGCAGACTGATACACCCACGGTGTAAGAAGGAGAGGTACCGCTGTCAGACTCTACAACACCTACACCACCCGATAATGTTGTAGTTTTTTGGGGGGGTCCTGTCTCAATCACCCACCACTCAGCATCGCTCTATGTATATTTTTGTTATTATCTGTATTTATATTTGTTGTTACTTTTTCAATATTATTTATATTATGGTCACACTTAAATATCATTTATTTTATGGTTAATTACTTTTGCTGTTATGTAATTAAATATTTTTCATCTAATTTCACGTCAATTACTTACTTACGTTACAGTATTTTTTTGCACTATAGCCACCTCACTTTACTTTACTTAAATACTTTTTATATAATGCCATTTTACATTCATTCAGTGTTTTTTGCACATTGTCTGTTGTTTGTTTGTTTGGTTGTTTGTTGGTTTGTTTTTATTGTGGAAAAACTGCTGCTTTAGTAAGTGAATTTCCCCATTGTGGGATGAATAAAGTATTATCTAATCTAATCTATGGCTTTTTTTATGACTTTTTTGACATACTGAACTATCGATTTTTTTTCTCTTTTTTTGACATACTATACTATGGCTTTTTCATAACTTTTCTTGACATACTATACTATGGCTTTTTTTTCTCTTTTTTTCGACATACTATACTATGGCTTTTTTTCTCTTTTTTTGACATACTATACTATGGCTTTTTCATAACTTTTTTTGACATACTATACTATGGCTTTTTTATCACTTTCATTGACAGACTATCAGAGGTGTCAGTAATGTACATACTTTGTTACCTTACTTAAGTAGAAATTTTGGGTATCTATACTTTACTGGAGTAATTATTTTACAGCATACTTTTTACTTCTACTCCTTACATTTTCACACAATTATCTGTACTTTCTACTCCTTACATTTTAAAAATAGCCTTGTTACTCCTATTTCAGTTCGGCTTGTTTTCATTCCGGTGTTCTGTCGATTTATGCTACCTATCGAGATGTGCTACTTAGCGGTTCTGCGCATGTGCACGACTCACAAGCATGGTCTGATTCCCCGCCCATAAATCTATGCAACCTTGCGGTCGGACATATGGCCGATACTGTGGTTAATAGAGTAATATCTAATAAATAATTTATTCATTGTACCTTTTGATAGGGTATATTTGTCAGAATACGCTACCACTGAAATATTCAATAAATATAATTTAATAGAATATCAAAATATGCTCCTTATCTCTTGACAGTGCACATGGAGTGAGTAGTGGTGCAATATATAATGATTCTGTTGGGGGAGCATTATTTGATAGGGTATATTTGTCTATCAGAATATGCAACCACTGAAATATTCAATAAAGATATAATGGTGTATCAAAATATTCTCAAATAAACATAAGATGTCAAAACTGTTAGAGTTATATACCTCTATGGGATTCAGCCTGACTGCACATTTGGAAATATGCAGGCAAATATATCACATAAGGAAGCACATTTCGATAGGGCAGCGGCTCTACTATCGATTTACGCTACGGTAGCATTTTTCGACAAGGCAGCATAGATCGTCAGAACACCGGCTCGTCATCGTTCAAAAACGCACACAAAAAAAAAAACCTATCCAAATCGCTCCATCCGGAGAGAGTGAATTTGATTGTGGTTGGATGAGAAGTATTAAACATATTACATTCCGACACCCTATAGGTTTGTACGCGATCCATCGCACCTGCACAGACCCGGTGCTAATACACCACCGGTGCTTTAACGACCGCTATCTACCTGACCGAATAGCAACGCGGATTTCGGTGCCTTATTTAGGAGCCACTTAGATGCCTGGCTTCTCTCTTATGCTCCGAAAACGGACATTAGCGGGAACTGAAACATCGCCGCACAGGACGCTAGTTAACACTACAGTTGGCAGCAGGTAACGTTAGCTTACTGTTAGCTAGTTAACAGTACAGTTGGCAGCAGGTAACGTTAGCCTACCATTAGCTAGCAGCTGGAGTAAACCATAGACAGTAAGTGGAATAAATGGAGTAAACACGGTTAAAATGCTGACCGCTAAACGGTGTAAAAGTGTGTCTGTATTTCACTAGAGAGGATTCTAACACCAGACTGTAGCTGCCGTTGTCGGAAAAACACAGAAGAGATGTGTCACCTTTTTCAGCCCTTCTGAGTTTGCAGGTATGCTTTTAATATGACATTATTATAGTAATTATGGCCTTTAGAAAAATGTTTTTTTGTGGAAGTGGAGTTTTGTCCCCACATTCTGGGGCTAAGCTTTTGTCCTTAATGGCATTTTTCCCCCTTACATCAGGGGTCTTCAACGTTCTTGTGACGATCTCTGCCACACATTCATTTTACTTTCATACTTTAAGTAGTTTTGAAACCAGTACTTTTACTTAAGTAAAAAGCTTGAGTTGATACTTCAACTTCTAAGTTGTCTAAAGTCTTTTCAAACCCTAGTATCTATACTTCTACTTGAGTAATGGATGTGAGTACTTTTGACACCTCTGCAGACTATACTATTGCTTTTCTCTCTTATTTCGACATACTATATTATGGCTTTGTTTCTCTTTTTTCGACGTACTATACTATGGCATTTTTATCACTTTTTTCAACATACTATACTATGGCTTTTTTAATATTTTTTTATGTACCATACTATGGCTTTTTTATCACTTTTTTTTGTCATACTATACTATGACTTTTCTATAAACTATATTATGGCTTTTTTATCACTTTTTTGACATACTATACTATGACTTTTTTCGACATACTATACTATGGCTTTTTTATAATTTTTTTCGACATTCTATACTATGGCTTTTTATCACTTTTTTAAACATACTATACTATGACTATTTTCAACTTACTATACTATGACTTTTTTCAACATACTATACTATGACTTTTTTCAACATACTATACTATGACTTTTTTCAACATACTATACTATGACTTTTTTATCACTTTTTTCGACATTGACTTTGATAGATGACGAGTCTGATGATTTCAAGTTAAATGCAGCTTTATTCAAACATTAAACATGTTTCTCTCCGGGTGGGAGAACAGTTGAACATTCACCGAACGCATATACAAGGTTTCTCTCAGAACATCAGAAAATGACCACCTCTATATATGTGTGTGAATGGTTCCTGTACAATGTTAAAGCGCTCTGAGTAGTCGTTGAGACTAGGAAAGCGCTATATAAGAACAGTACATTTACATCTGGAAACCCACTTTCATGACCTCATCCTGACACAGTGAGAGCAATTATACTTTGGCCTCATGGTAAACCTTACCTAACTAGGTACTCGACTTGTCCTTACAGAAACATAAAAACAATTCATTCAGGAGAGACTTTGTTGCAGATATGCAAAGATTTATTGTACGAATGCATGATATGACATGTACAGGAGCAAGGGGAAGAGGAGGGTTGTGCTCTTAGCCTGAAATGACAACTGAGCAGCAGAGAGAGACCGGTTTAAAACAGGGATGTCATGCTGTGAATGGCTCGTGAAATTCAAGGCCGCTTCTGATTTGTTAGATACTCCTGTGTAAAACACTATATAAAATATGAAATACATTTAGGAAACATGCAGGCTTGAATATCCAAGCTATCAGACATACTATACTATGGCTTTTTTATCACTTTATTCAACATACTATACTATGGCTTTTTTATTACTTTATTCGACATACTATACTATGGCTTTTTTATCACTTTTCTCGACATACTATACTATGGCTTTTTTCGACATATTATACTATGGCTTCTTTCGACATGCTATATTATGGCTTTTTTATTACTTTATTCAACATACTATAATATGGCTTTTTTATCACTTTATTCAACATACTATACTATGGCTTTTTTTATCTCTTTTTCGACATGCTATACTATGGCTTTTTTATCACTTTATTCAACATACTATACTATGGCTTTTTATCCCTTTTTTCGACATACTATACTATGGCTTTTTATCCCTTTATTCGTCATACTATACTATGGCTTTTTTTATCACTTTATTCGTCATATTATACTATGGCTTTTTTTATCTCTTTTTCGACATACTATACTGTGGCTTTTTTTGACATACTATACCATGGCTTTTTTATCACTTAATTCGACATACTATACTATGGCTTTTTTCGACATACTATACTATGGCTTTTTGTCCCTTTTTTTCGACATTCTATACTATGGCTTTTTTCGACATGCTATATTATGGCTTTTTTATTACTTTATTCAACATACTATACTATGGCTTTTTTATCTCTTTATATGTCATACTATACTATGGCTTTTTATCCCTTTATTCGACATACTATACTATGGCTTTTTTCAACATACTATACTATGGCTTTTTTATCACTTTATTCAACATACTATACTATGGCTTTTTTTATCACTTTTTTCGACATACTATACTATGGCTTTTTTCGACATACTATACAAAGGCTTTTTATGCCTTTTTTCGACATACTATACTATGCCTTTTTTCGACATACTATACTATGGCTTTTTTCGACATACTATGGCTTTTATCCCTTTTTTCGACATACTATACTATGGCTTTTTTCGACATACTATGCTATGGCTTTTTTATCACTTTATTCGACATACTATACTATGGCTTTTTATCCCTTTATTCGACATACTATACTATGGCTTTTTTCGACTTACTATACTATGGCTTTTTATCCCTTTTTTCGACATACTATACTATGGCTTTTTTCGACATACTATGGCTTTTTTATCCCTTTATTCGACATACTATACTATGGCTTTTTTATCACTTTTTTCGACATACTATACTATGGCTTTTTTCGACATGCTATATTATGGCTTTTTTATTACTTTATTCAACATACTATACTATGGCTTTTCTATCACTTTGTTCGACATACTATACTATGGCTTTTTATCCCTTTTATTCGACATACTATACTATTGCTTTTTTCGACATACTATACTATGGCTTTTTATCCCTTTTTTCGACATACTGTACTATGGCTTTTTTCGACATACTATTCTATGGCTTTTTTATCACTTTATTCGACATACTATACTATGGCTTTTTATCCCTTTATTCGACATACTATACTATGGCTTTTTTTCGACATACTATACTATGGCTTTTTATCCCTTTTTTCGACATACTATACTATGGCTTTTTTCGACATACTATACTATGGCTTTTTATCCCTTTTTTCGACATACTATACTATGGCTTTTTTATCACTTTATTCGACATACTATATTATGGCTTTTCTATCCCTTTATTCGACATACTATACTATGGCTTTATTTTATCACTTTATTCGTCATATTATTCTATAGCTTTTTTATCACTTTGTTCGACATACTATACTATGGCTTTTTTATCACTTAATTCGACATACTATACTATGGCTTTTTTATCCCTTTTTTCAACATACTATACTATGGCTTTTTATCCCTTTTTTCGACATACTATACTATGGCTTTTTTCGAAATACTATGCTATGGCTTTTTTATCACTTTATTCAACATGCTATACTATGGCTTTTTTATCCCTTTTTTCGACATACTATACTATGGCTTTTTATCCCTTTATTCGACATACTATACTATGGCTTTTTTCGACATACTATACTATGGCTTTTTTATCCCTTTATTCGACATACTATACTATGGCTTTTTATCACTTTATTCGTCATACTATACTATGGCTTTTTTATCACTTTTTTCAACATACTATGCTATGGCTTTTTTCGACATACTATGCTATGGCTTTTTTATCACTTTTTTCGACATACTATACTATGGCTTTTTATCCCTTTATTCGACATACTATACTATGGCTTTATTTTATCACTTTATTCGTCATATTATTCTATAGCTTTTTTATCACTTTGTTCGACATACTATACTATGGCTTTTTTATCACTTAATTCGACATACTATACTATGGCTTTTTTATCCCTTTTTTCAACATACTATACTATGGCTTTTTATTTTATCACTTTATTCGTCATATTATTCTATAGCTTTTTTTATCACTTTGTTCGACATACTATACTATGGCTTTTTTATCCCTTTTTTCAACATACTATACTATGGCTTTTTATCCCTTTTTTCGACATACTATACTATGGCTTTTTTATCCCTTTATTCGACATACTATACTATGGCTTTTTATCACTTTATTCGTCATACTATACTATGGCTTTTTTATCACTTTTTCAACATACTATGCTATGGCTTTTTTCGACATACTATGCTATGGCTTTTTTATCACTTTTTTCGACATACTATACTATGGCTTTTTTCAACATACTATACTATGGCTTTTTTATCACTTTATTCGACATACTATACTATGGCTTTTTTATCACTTTATTCGACATACTATACTATGGCTTTTTTCGACATACTATACTATGGCTTTTTTTAACATACTATGCTATGGCTTTTTTATCACTTTATTCGACATACTATACTATGGCTTTTTTTCAACATACTATACTATGAATTTTTTCGACATGCTATATTATGGCTTTTTTATTACTTTATTCAACATACTATACTATGGCTTTTTTATCCCTTTATTCGACATACTATACTATGGCTTTTTTATCACTTTATTCAACATACTATATTATGGCTTTTCTATCTCTTTATTCGACATACTATACTATGACTTTTTTTATCACTTTATTCGTCATATTATACTATAGGTTTTTTATCACTTTGTTCGACGTACTATACTATGGCTTTTTATCCCTTTTATTCGACATACTATACTATTGCTTTTTTCGACATACTATACTATGGCTTTTTATCCCTTTTTTCGACATACTGTACTATGGCTTTTTTTCGACATACTATTCTATGGCTTTTTATCACTTTATTCGACATACTATACTATGGCTTTTTATCCCTTTATTCGACATACTATACTATGGCTTTTTTCGACATACTATACTATGGCTTTTTATCCCTTTTTTCGACATACTATACTATGGCTTTTTTCGACATACTATGCTATGGCTTTTTTATCACTTTATTCGACATACTATACTATGGCTTTTTATCCCTTTATTCAACATACTATACTATGGCTTTTTTCGACATACTATACTATGGCTTTTTTCGACATACTATGCTATGGCTTTTTTATCACTTTATTCGACATACTATACTATGGCTTTTTATCCCTTTATTCAACATACTATACTATGGCTTTTTTCAACATACTATACTATGGCTTTTTTATCACTTTATTCGACCTACTATACTATGGCTTTTTATCCCTTTATTCAACATACTATACTATGGCTTTTTTTATCACTTTTTTCGACATACTATACTATGGCTTTTTTCGACATGCTATATTATGGCTTTTTTATTACTTTATTCAACATACTATACTATGGCTTTTTTATCCCTTTATTCGACATACTATACTATGGCTTTTTTATCACTTTATTCAACATACTATATTATGGCTTTTCTATCCCTTTTATTCGACATACTATACTATGGCTTTTTTATCACTTTATTCAACATACTATACTATGGCTTTTTATCCCTTTATTCGACATACTATACTATGGCTTTTTTCGACTTACTATACTATGGCTTTTTTATCCCTTTATTCGACATACTATACTATGGCTTTTTTATCACTTCATTCGTCATACTATACTATGGCTTTTTTATCACTTTTTTCAACATACTATGCTATGGCTTTTTTCGACATACTATGCTATGGCTTTTTTATCACTTTTTTCGACATACTATATTATGGCTTTTTTCAACATACTATACTATGGCTTTTTTATCACTTTATTCGACAAACTATACTATGGCTTTTTTTATCACTTTTTTCGACATACTATACTATGGCTTTTTTCGACATACTATACTATGGCTTTTTTTAACATACTATGCTATGGCTTTTTTATCACTTTATTCGACATACTATACTATGGCTTTTTATCCCTTTATTCAACATACTATACTATGGCTTTTTTTCAACATACTATACTATGGCTTTTTTATCACTTTATTCGACCTACTATACTATGGCTTTTTTTATCACTTTTTTCGACATACTATACTATGGCTTTTTTCGACATGCTATATTATGGCTTTTTTATTACTTTATTCAACATACTATACTATGGCGTTTTTATCACTTTATTCGACATACTATACTATGGCTTTTTTATCACTTTTTTCGACATACTATACTATGGCTTTTTTATCACTTTTTTCGACATACTATACTATGGCTTTTTATCCCTTTTTTTCGACATACTATACTATGGCTTTTTTCGACATACTATACTATGGCTTTTATCCCTTTTTTCGACATACTATACTATGGCTTTTTTCGACATACTATACTATGGCTTTTTTATCCCTTTATTCGACATACTATACTATGGCTTTTTTTTATCACTTTTTCGACATACTATACTATGGCTTTTTTCGACATACTATACTATGGCTTTTTTATCACTTTATTCGACATACTATACTATGGCTTTTTTATCACTTTTTTCGACATACTATGGCTTTTTTGGCTTTTTATGGCTTTTTTTCTATATACTATGGCTTTTTTATCACTTTATTCAACATACTATACTTTGGCTTTTTATCCCTTTATTTACATACTATACTATGGCTTTTTGTCCCTTTTTTCGACATACTATACTTATGGCTTTTTCGACATACTATGGCT